>NC_091155.1:48988512-49026012 GCF_040958095.1 Procambarus clarkii
TGTGTGTGTGTGTGTGTGTGTGTGTGTGTGTGTGTGTGAGTGTGTGTGTGTGTGTGTGTTTGTGTGTGTGTGTGTGTGTGCGGGGGTTGAGCTTTGGCTCTTTGGTACCGCCTCTCAACTGTCAATCAACTGGTGTACAGATTCCTGAGCCTACTGGGCTCTATCATATCTACATTTGAAACTGTGTATGGAGTCAGCCTCCACCACAACACTACTTAATGCCTTTCATTTGTTAACTACTCTGACACTGAAAAAATTCTTTCTGACGTCTCTGTCGCTCATCTGGGTACTAAGTTTCCACCTGTGTCCCCTTGTTCGTGTTCCACCCGAGCTAAAGAGTTTCTCTTTTTCCACCCTGTCAATTCCCTTGAGAATTTTGTAGGTGGTTATCATGTCTCTCCTTTGCGCTCCCCAGTAAGCGCTCACATGTGGGCGTAAGCACACATGTGTGTGCTTACTGCTCTGGCACTAGTGGTTGTGAGAGGCGGAAAGTACTCAGACTTTGTTCCATTTGCACTGATTATTTATCCAATCCAACGTCATGGGTTTTCATATATATATATATATATATATATATATATATATATATATATATATATATATATATATATATATATATATATATATATATTTATATATATAGAGAACGTCATATTAATTACACCTATTATAATTATATAAAAAAAAGTGTTTAAATCTTTCAGAAATGAACATAATTGATGCCTGGAATATGCGTAGTGCAGATTAATGCCAGGGAAGTGTTCTTTTAATTATTCCATAGCATTATTTACATACTAAAATACTCAAATAAAACTCAATCCCAGCGAGAATGGCTTGGTCTGATTTACTGCTTCCTTAATTACAGGTCAAGCGTCGCTTCAACATCGAAAACGTCTCTTCATCGATACTCTTGGGCATTGTGCCCACTGATTCGTACCAGTTCAAGTAAGTACATAACCACTAGTTACGTGTGTAATCATGGCATCTGATTGACTGGGACGGAAAATGCTCTAATGACGTATCGAGGTCCTCTTAGGATCTAGGCCAGTGGCTGACCTTCCCAAAGATGCAATCCACAACAGTTGTATAGTACCTATTGGCTTTTAGGTGAACAGAGGCATAGGGGTGAAAAGAATCGTAGCCTAAACGGTTTCAGAGAGTAAGTCACAGTTACGGGGCTGAAGATTTGACAACAAACCCAAAATATTGTGACTATTCAACGTCTGACTATTCAGGTCTGTTTGACGTCTGACAATTCAGGAAGCAACGACGACGTTTCGGTCCATCCTGGACCATTATCACGACTTGATAACGACCCACGACCGAAACGTCTTTACTTCCTATACTTCCAGATATGTGGGTTAGGTGTCCCAACTTCTACCGCGGAAATCGAACCCAGGATCTATGGACTCCGCACGCCACTGCGCCACCAGATTAATACAGGAAGATGCTTAGAGGTGAATATTCGTTCAAGCTTTATAAACTGGTGCGGTTTTATGATCTATCTCTCACCTAACTTGTTATCTTGAAGGTTTTATGGCTGCGTAACATGGGCTGGATCTCCATAAAATATAACTAAAACTCTCCTGTTTTAATGGCCCAATATTCTCCAAGTAATAGAAGCAGTCAGGAAGGAACGGGGTTAATTACACCTCGCAGGAGAGCTCAAGTTCCCTGGTGAACTGTAGGGGTCAAGTTCCCTGGTGAACTGTGGGGGTCAAGTTCCCTGGTGAACTGTAGGGGTCAAGTTCCCTGGTGAACTGTTTGGGTCAAGTCCCCTGGTGAACTGTTGGGGTCACGTTCCCTGGTGAACTGTTGGGGTCAAGTTCCCTAGTGAACTGTTGGGGTCAAGTTCCTTGGTGAACTGTAGGGGTCAAGTTCCCTGGTGAACTGTTGGGGTCAAGTTCCCTGGTGAACTATTGGGTTCAAGTTAACAAGTAAACTGTAGATATCACGTCTCCAATTGAACTTAAGACATCAAGTTCCATAGTGAGCCGTAGATATAAAATTTCCCCGTAATATGAAGATATTACATTTCCCTGTGCAATGAAGATATCATATTTCGTTTTAATCTTAAGAAACCAAGTTTTGCTATCACTGATATAATAACATGACGATAAATATCTAGTAAATAGTGACTGTGACAAAATATAACAGAATCTCTACGTGTAGAAAAATATGTAGAGAACCTTGGTGATGGAGAGATAAACAATAATATTTCGGCTGATTAGTATTCAAACCTACGACATGGATGATCTAATCGTGCTAAGGTATGGTTTACAGGATTTGATCAAAACAAGGGCATGATTTAATGAAAGATGTACGACTCTATTCACCTGGGCTGTAGGAGGCTCGACCCCAGGCGTGTGAGGACGACGCTTTGTCAACTCCGCTATGAGTTGATTTTAAAAATGTAAAGGTTTCGTTAGTGAACTCGTAAATGCTTTGGTGAATCCTGGATCTTCTTCGCGATTCACACACACTGTAACAATAATAATCACAATAATAATCACCACTATTCTGGCCCATCTACAAGCCTACAGGGCTCATCCACAGCCTGGGCGCCACAGCACCACATATACTGATTTATTGTCAAAGATTCGCTACCTGGAACAAAATGTTCCAAGTAGCACGGGCTATGGTGAGCCCGTGTATACTGAGAATAATTAAGCAATTACCTGTGTACCCGCGGGGGTGGGGATTTATGGTGCTTCCGTAATGGGGTATTGGAGCCAGCAATGAATTCACCGATATTTCTCTGATGGGCCTCTCTAAGTTACCAAGTTACCTGGTTCTCAAACTTGACGGGCTTCTTAGGCAAGTTTGCACTCTGGATAACCCTCTTAAGTGGCTGCTTCATTGGTGGGACGGGAAAGAAAGTGTGTGTTCATGATTGGGGTCGAGCCCCTGTGTGTGTGCGTGTGTATGTGTACTCACCTCACCTATTTGTGCTTGCGGGGGTTGAGCTTTGGCTCTTTGGTCCCGCCTCTCAACTGTCAATCAACTGGTGTACAGATTCCTGAGCCTAATGGGCTCTGTCATATCTACATTTATAACTGTGTATGGAGTCAGCCTCCACCACATCACTGCCTAGTGCATTCCATCCGTTAACTACTCTGACACTGAAAAAGTTCCTTCTAACGTCTCTGTGGCTCATGTGGGTACTCAGTTTCCACCTGTGTCCCCTTGTTCGCGTCCCACCAGTGTTGAATAGTTTATCCTTGTTTACCCGGTCGATTCCTCTGAGGATTTTGTAGGTTGTGATCATGTCTCCCCTTACTCTTCTGTCTTCCAGTGTCGTAAGGTGCATTTCCCGCAGCCTTTCCTCGTAACTCATGCCTCTTAGTTCTGGGACTAGTCTAGTGGCATACCTTTGGACTTTTTCCAGCTTCGTCTTGTGCTTGACAAGGTACGGGCTCCATGCTGGGGCCGCATACTCCAGGATTGGTCTTACATATGTGGTGTACAAGATTCTGAATGATTCCTTACACAGGTTCCTGAACGCTGTTCTGATGTTAGCCAGCCTCGCATATGCCGCAGACGTTATTCTTTTTATGTGGGCTTCAGGAGACAGGTTTGGTGTGATATCAACTCCTAGATCTTTCTCTCTGTTCGTTTCATTAAGTACTTCATCTCCTATTCTGTATCCTGTGTTTGGCCTCCTATTTCCACCACCTAGTTTCATTACTTTGCATTTACTCGGGTTGAACTTCAACAGCCATTTGTTGTACCATTCACTCAGTCTGTCTAGGTCATCTTGTAGCCTCCTACTATCGTCCTCAGTTTCAATCCTCCTCATAATTTTTGCATCATCGGCAAACATTGAGAGAAACGATTCTATACCCTCTGGAAGATCATTTACATATATCAGATACAGTATAGGTCCAAGGACTGACCCCTGCGGTACTCCACTCGTAACGTCTCGCCAATCTGAGACCTCACCCCTCACACTGACTCGTTGTCTCCTGTTACTTAGGTACTCCTGTATCCAACCCTGTGAGGCAGAACCTGCCATCCCTGAATCCATGTTGATGCTGTGTTACAAAGTTCTTTCGCTCCAGGTGCTCCACTAGCTTTCTTCGCACAATCTTCTCCTTCATCTTGCATGGTATGCAGGTTAGGGACACTGGTCTGGGGACACTGTGTGTGTGTGTGTGTGTGTGTGTGTGTGTGCGTGTGTGTGTGTGTGTGTTCATGACTGGGGTTGAGCCATGTGTGGGAATTGAGAGTGTGTGTTCACCTAGTTGTTCTTGTGGGGAGTTGAGCTCTGCTCTTTAGGCCCGCCTCTCAAACTGCCAATCAGCCAACAGTTACTAACTACTTTATTTTTTCCACACACTTAATAATTAGGCAAGCAATTAGGAAAGAACTGGTAATCAACAGTAAACTGGTACAAAACACTGCAGATAGAAGTAAGTCTATAATAGTTTTTGGGTGTGTAAAGAAGAAAACTCCATCTAGAGTGGACCGAGCAGCAGAAGAGATGAAAATTGGAAAATCATAGAAAAAATAGTAGGAATAGGAGAAGGCCTAAATTCAAAGGAGCATGTCAGTGATTTTAGGAGGATAGGAAAATATGAGAAAGACAAGAACTGCCCCTTAAGGGTCACGTTTAATGGAGTAAAGTATATGACAGAAGTGCTTCGGAATACCAGAAAACTGCAAGATGATGAGGTTGGCAAACTTTGGTCAATAAGACAAGGCCTCTCAAAATAGGACGGAGAAAAGCTGAAAATGAACCTCACTGAAGCAAAACGTTTAAATGGGGATTGAAATGAAGAAGAGAGAAATTCTTTTTTCTACATAGTGTCAGGGACTGGAAAACTTGTGAAATGGTGCATAAAAACAAAGCAACAAAATCATTAAAGGAAGGGGGTGTATAGAACAAAGGGAAGGGGAACATATTCCTGAAAAAAGTATATACCAATATAGATGGAGTGAGATCGAAAGTATTGGAGTTGAAAGATATAATCAAGCTCAAAGTCCCAGATATTGTCGAATTAACAGAGACTAAACTTGAAGAAAATATTTTAAAAGAGGTCGTGTTCCCAAGGGGCTACTCAGTTTGGAGCCGTGACAGGAAAACTAAGAAGGGGGGGAGGAGTGGCTGTGCTGGTGAAAAAACACTTGAAGGTAAGAGAATTAATGTTTGAAAACCCTAGAGTTATTGACATAATGGCATTGCAGCTCTGTAATCAAGATGAAAAGCTGATAATTTTAAATGCCTACAGCCCACCAGCAGCAACATATGGACAAAGGAAGAACTGGATGACAAACGAAAGGGCCTCATAATGGTCATGAGAGAGATTATGGTAAGAGCTGACAAAGATAAATCCCGATTGTTGGTACTGGGGGACTTTAACTTTAAGGCAATAGACTGGGAGGCCTACGAGGCAAGAACAGAGGACATTTCGACAGGCAGGTTTGTAAACCTCATCTTGGAGACATTCATGTATCAACACGTCAAGCAGGCCACAAGAATGAGGGAAGGGGATGTTCCATCAGTACTGGATCTAGTATTCACCAGGAAAGAAGAGGAGGTATTTGACATCCAGTACCTTCCTCCCTTGGGAAAGAGTGTTGTTAAACTCGATTTCAAGAGAGGACGCTATGGGAAACTTATAATTTTTTTTCTTGGGTATAATTTAACAGACTTGTTGCTAGGCAAGGAAGTCAATGGTAAATGAGATGTTTGCACAATATATGATGAAGGCACACAAACATTCATACCAAAACATGCAGACCTGGGAAACAGGGTTGGTTCAACAGAAATTGCGAGAGGGCCAGAGATCAAAAGACAAAAGCATGGAATCATTATAGAAAGAGACCAAACCCCCAAACATACCAGCGATACAAAGATGCAAGAAACAACTACACGTCAGTAAGGAGAGAGGCAGAGAGGAAATATGAGAACGGTATAGCAGACAAATGTAAATCAGATCCAGGCCTTTTCTATAAAGTCATTAAAAGTCAGCTGCAGGTAAAGGATAATGTTCAGAGGTTAAAAATGGGGGACAGAAGTAGGCTGAGAAGTGCGTTCTGGCTACTAGGTACGACATATATATATATATATATATATATATATGTCATACGTAGTAGCCAGAACGCACTTCTCAGCCTACTATGCAAGGCCCGATTTGCCTAATAAGCAAAGTTTTACTGAGTTAATATATTTTCTCCAATTTTTTTTTTATGAAATGATAAAGCTACCCATTTCGTTATGTATGAGGTCAATTTTTTTTATTGGAGTTAAAATTAACGTCGATATATGACCGAACCTAACCAACCCTACCTAACCTAACCTAACCTATCTTTATAGGTTAGGTTAGGTTAGGTAGCCGAAAAAGTTAGGTTAGGTTAGGTTAGGTAGGTTAGGTAGTCGAAAAAACATTTATTCATGAAAACTTGGCTTATTAGGCAAATCGGGCCATGCATTGTAGGCTGAGAAGTGCGTTCTGGCTACTAGGTACGACATATATTTATATATATATATATATATATATATATATATATATATATATATATATATATATATATATATATATATATATATATATATATATATATATATATATATATATATATATATATATATATATATGTTGTACCTAGTAGCCAGAACTCACTTTTCAGCCTACTATTCAAGGCCCGATTTGCCTAATAAGCCAAGTTTTCCTGAATTAATATATTTACTATAATTTTTTTCTTATGAAATGATAAAGCAACCCTTTTCTCTATGGATGAGGTCAATTTTTTTTTATTGGAGTTAAAATTAACGTAGATATATGACCGAACCTAACCAACCCTACCTAACCTAACCTAACCTATATTTATAGGTAAGGTTAGGTTAGGTAGCCAAAAAAAGCTAGGTTAGGTTAGGTTAGGTAGGTTAGGTAGACGAAAAAACATTAATTCATGAAAACTTGGCTTATTAGGCAAATCGGGCCTTGAATAGTAGGCTGAGAAGTGCGTTCTGGCTATTAGGTACGACATATATATATATATATATATATATATATATATATATATATATATATATATATATATATATATATATATATATATATATATTGTGACGGTGTTCCCCCCTTATATTTCTCCCACGCCTGCAGTAAGAGTCATGTCCACTTTACCAGAGCGTTCTCTACGTCGCAGGCATCAGTTTGGTATATGTGGGGGAATGTAGTGTTCTCGGAGTGCTGAGAAATTTATCAAAGAAGAGTATTTTGGCCTGTGGTTTAGGCCCTTTAGGAAGCCAATATGGCGCTGGCTCTTCTGTTTTGCCGCCAAAACTGTGTGACGTCAGTGACACCAGATTGGTCACCGACAGCGATGTGGCACAGGGAGCCAATGAAAACCTCCCGTGGCGAATATGACGTCATGAAGGAAGAGGGGTCCTGTCATCGCGCCGCACTGGCGCCATCAGTCTAAGACAGCACGTCAAGGAGGTCGGACGTGCGCTGGGGGGGTCCTGTCAGTTGGACAGTTTACCCCGTCTCCAGAGGATTTACGCGTCACCCGTGGTCTGCCATCACCTGTGGGGTCTTCCTTCGTTCATGTGTTGGACCAGAGAAGGAATTGACAGAATATTGAGCAACAAGTGCTCCAGGAACAGGTGTTGTGCAAGAGTGGAGTCTAGGCAGCGACGTATGCGACGGCTGATAGCTCCACAGTGATGACGTAGTGGATGGGCCAATCCTCCGGAGGGAATCAGTCTGACACGACACGTCAAGGTGGTTGGACGTGCGAAGATTGGTCCTGTCAGTTTGACAGTTGTTTCCCGTTCCCGTGGATTTTACGCGTCACCCGTAGTCTGCCAGTACTCTGTGAGGTCTTCCTTCGTTCATGTGTTGGACCAGAGAGGGAATCGATGGGATATTGAGCAACAAGGGCTCCAGGACAGGTACTGTGAAAGAAGAAGTGAAGTCTGTGCAGTGACGTATACGACGTCTGAGGCAGTTCACCCGTTTGTGACGGCGTAGTGGCTGGACCGAGCCACCGGGAAGCAGTGGAAGAGGAAAATTGTTCGGGAATCCGAACGACTGCAGCCGAGACGTAGGCGGGCAGCCGTAGCTGGGAGGAGAAGTCGACGGCCGGGAGACCGACTCCAACCCCACAAGAAGTCGAGGAGGAGCACGGACCTGCAGTGAAAAGGCACGGAGACGACGCGCTTACGGTGGGACGTTGATTGAGTTCCTGGAGGACACGACAGTGTGTGTGTGTGGGGGCGTACACGAGGCAGGAGCCAGGACCAGGAGCTACAACTCAACTCTCACCAGAGGATAGGTGGAAGTAGGTGATACTAGTTTCCCTCCCAATTCCCCTTTAGTCAGCTATATTATTTAGCCTGAGTATTTTGTATGTTGTGAGCAAGGCTCACCTATGTCACAGTAAGGCACCAGTGTGCAGAGTGGGACTATAAAGAGTACTCATGATATTTATGATTATTATTGGTGTATGCAGGCACCTGCAGTAATTGGTGAATTTACTGTGTTGATAATGTCTTTAATGAGACTTTAATATGATCATATAGTGAGAGAATATATATATAAATATGCCAGTATTTTGAGTTAGGCTATGTGCCCAGTAACTATGTTATTACCATTATTGATGTCTATGACTTATCAATATATATATATATGTCTATGCTCGTGTATTGAATAATTGTTCATGTGTGCAGTGATTAATTGGGTTATGGCCCACGGAAGGAATTACTGAGAACTCCAGTGATATATACTTGCATACGTGATCATTAAATGAAGGGCAGTGTGATATACCATGATAGTGAGGTATTGTGTCCAGTTATATAAAAATGTTTAATTGAGCTCAAGATCAGTGCAGCGAAGTATTTACGTGCTATTGTCGCAAATATTGTGTGTTCGAACTCCTAGTGATCTTTGAGAACTTAAAGAAACAGAGCGCGTGACGCCAGGAAAACAAGCAATAAACATTCGCGCGGTGGGAGTCGCCCAGCTGATTTTGACATTGACGTGAGGGGGAGCATAGCCGACTTGGCGAGTTCATGATTATATGTGTGGGAACGAGCGACTTCTGCCTGGAACAGCTGTTTGCTTATTGATATAATCTTGTGATGTCTTTGAATGAGTTTTAAGTAAAACACAAAGTACATTGGTGTTTATATCATCTCCATATTTCTTGTGGCTATATAATACCTGACAGCAGATCGTGATAGAAGTAAATACCTGCCTGATATCAGACATATTGAGTGTGCTCTTGCCACTGTTACCACAATTCAACAAAACCACTGACGTGTTACTGGACACCGGAAACACCAGTTGGCGACCTTGTGGTTAGTAGTAGAGCCCATGACGGGGCGGGCACACAATAGTTAAGTGAACAAGTTGTGTTCCCACTCCTTCTCGATCAGAGGCCGGTTGGGATTGACTGGGATACTCTCCTGGCGTACAGTGGCGCCACGAGGATAGAGTGAAGACCCGCTGGGCTACGGTGAGTGACCTTGAGTGTACTGTTACTCGCCCCCTTTCCCCTCTCATTGGAGGTGAACCCTGACATTGGCGACCTTGCCAGGATAACGATCAAGATAAAGGTTGCAGTTGTGGTACTTTGCAGTGGTATTAGGTATCAGGTACAGGTTATTACTCATAGCACAAGATGGAGGATGATAAAGTAACAAGGTTCATTGACACTAGAGATGAGCAGGTGCTGGAGGAGTGCACCAAGGCACAGTTACAGTCAATAGCAGACCATTTTGGGATAAAGTTGAGATCTTCCAGAGTTGGAGAGAGAAGACTGGAGATCATGGCACAGCTCAGAGCACGAGACGAAGCTTTGGGGGAGGAACGGCCCCAAACACCTGCCAGTATGGGAGAACACCTGAGCATTGGTGGGAGCAGCAGAGGATCCAGCGGCAGCAGGCACAGCGTTAAGCTGGAGATAATGAAGCTGCAGCTGGAAGGACAGCAGCGCAAAGAAGAGCGAGAAGCACAGCAGCGCAAAGAAGAGCGAGAAGCAGAGGCACAGCAGCGCAAAGAAGAGCGAGAAGCAGAAGCGCAGCTGAGGAGAGAAGAAGCACAGCTGAAGCGTGAGGAGCGAGAAGCACAGCTGCGCAGGGAAGAACAAGAGCGAGAAGCACAGCTGAAGGGTGAGGAGCGAGAAGCACAGCTGAGGAGAGAAGAAGCGCAACTGAAGCGTGAAGAACAAGAGCGAGAAGCACAGCTAAGACGAGAGGAGCACGAGCGAGAAGCTAGGCTGAAACAGCAGGAAATAGAAGCTAACAAGGATGTGGAGCTGAAGCGAGCTGAACTAGGACTAGCTCCACCTGCTCCGCCACAGCAGGAAGACCGCCGAGTGAGGGAGCGAGATCTGCCGGTCTTTGTACCAAATGAAGCTAAAGGTTTCTTCGACCACTTCGAGAAGATTGCTACTTTGAAGAGGATGCCGAGGTTGGAGTGGGCGGAGCTGGTTCAGGGTAGGCTCACCAGTGAAGCTCGTGAAGCCTACAATATGCTCGACCTCCAAGAGTGCACCAACTACGATGCTGTAAAGAGAGCTGTGCTCCATTATTTCAAGCTCACGCCGGATTGTTACAGGAAGAGATTCAGGGAATGTACCCGTTCGCCAGGAAAATCTTATGCGGAGACGGCGAGGGACATGGAGAGGAAATTCCTTAAGTGGCTGGAGTCTGAAGGAGCGAAGTCGGCTGAGGAGGTCAAGAGGCTTATGGTCATGGAGAAGTTTATGTCCGTGCTCTCTCCTGAGATCAGGGTTAGAGTAAGGGAGGCGGACATAAAGGACCTGAGAGCTGCAGCCGACAGAGCCGACATGCTGGAAGAAGCTCTGCGACCACACAGTGGGACGGCACCGACCGCCCGTACACTCCAGATATGGGAGAAGATATAGAAGAACGGACGGATGGAGGACGGGAGCGAGTTCTCCTGAGTCCCACCTCTCAAGTGGAGACAGGAGAGGCTCAAAGAGTGCTGTGGAGCCGGTAGAGAAGTTCCATGCTGAGAGCTCAAGAGTTGTTGCCGAAACGGAGGAGTCGATGAATGGCGCGAGGAAGATCCACAGAAGAAGAAGGATCCGCTGCTACAACTGTGGAATATTCGGACACGTCGCGCGGGAATGCAGACGCCCTAAGCAGCGGGGGAACGTTGCTTTCGTGAGGGTCGAGGACCAGATGGCCGAGAGGGTGCGGGATGAACCCGTACTGAGTGGGGAGAAAAGAGTTCACCCATTCGTGTGTGAGGGAACCGTAAGGATAGGGGACGCAGACCCCATCCCGGTGAAGATATTAAGAGACACTGGGGCAGATTTTACCCTGGTGAGTGAAACCCTGTTCCCCGAGGGTTACGAGAGTACCAGTGTGGGGGTGGCAAGTGTGACCACTGTGGGAGGCCCAGTGAGGATGCCCCTACACCAGGTGACTCTGAATTCTGATTATGGCTGCCAGACCCTTGTGGTGGGGGTCTGTGCATCAATGCCCAAGATGGAGGCACAAGTCATCTTGGGAAATGACGCATGTGGAGGATATGTCCTCCCGAATCTCGCGAAGGGCGAGGAGTGCATAGAGCACTATGAGGAGACAGGCGGAGTGTTAGACGCATGTGGGGACGAGATAGGAATCGCAACAGCGGCGTTCCCGATTTGTGCTGTGATTCCGAGGCAGTGCAACGGACACGGAGGGTGTAGATCTGATAGGGCTGACGAGGAGACGTCCGACAAGCTGGAAATCGATCACCTCTTCATGGGACCCGGAGAACGAGTGGAGGGCAAAGGCAGCCCGGATGGTGAGTTACAGGTGACCCTCACCAGTTCTCTAGGGGTAGATCGCACTCGTCTTGGAGAGTTGCAGCAGATAGAATTCCCCGAATTGATTCATGAGGCCAATGGAGGACGTGTTTGTCCTGAGAGGGCCACTCATTGTTACGTACAGGACGGCATGCTGATGAGAGTGTTCTGCGCAGAGCAGGGAACTGAGTGTGAGGAAGCAGTATGCCCTGCGTTGTTTGCCATGCGTAACGCAGTGGTGGAATCGTTAGGTTTCTCACCTTTCCAGCTGGTGTATGGACAAGGGGTGCAAAGTCCTCTGTCCATGCTGAAGGAACAATGGACATCAGGAGTGACCGTGGGAACGGTCAACGGATATGTAAGGATGGGAAGACAACGTAGTAGCAGATGCCCTGTCCTGTATGCACTAACCAGACATGACTCTTATTTTAAGGGGAGGGGTATGTGACGGTGTTCCCCACCCTTATATTTCTCCCACGCCTGCAGTAAGAGTCATGTCCACTTTACCCGAGCGTTCTCTACGTCGCAGGCATCAGTTTGGTATATGTGGGGGAATGTAGTGTTCTCGGAGTGCCGAGAAATTTATCAAAGAAGAGTATTTTGGCCTGTGGTTTAGGCCCTTTAGGAAGCCAATATGGCGCTGGCTCTTCTGTTTTGCCGCCAAAACTGTGTGACGTCAGTGACACCGGATTGGTCACCGACAGCGATGTGGCACAGGGAGCCAATGAAAACCTCCCGTGGCGAATATGACGTCATGAAGGAAGGGGGGTCTGGTCATCGTGCCGCGCTGGCGCCATCAGTCTAAGACAGCACGTCAAGGAGGTCGGACGTGCGCTGGGGGGGTCCTGTCAGTTGGACAGTTTACCCTGTCTCCGGAGGATTTACGCATCACCCGTGGTCTGCCATCACCTGTGGGGTCTTCCTTCGTTCATGTGTTGGACCAGAGAAGGAATTGACAGAATATTGAGCAACAAGTGCTCCAGGAACAGGTGTTGTGCAAGAGTGGAGTCTAGGCAGCGACGTATGCGACGGCTGATAGCTCCACAGTGATGACGTAGTGGATGGGCCAATCCTCCGGAGGGAATCAGTCTGACACGACACGTCAAGGTGGTTGGACGTGCGAAGATTGGTCCTGTCAGTTTGACAGTTGTTTCCCGTTCCCGTGGATTTTACGCGTCACCCGAAGTCTGCCAGTACTCTGTTAGGTCTTCCTTCGTTCATGTGTTGGACCAGAGAGGGAATCGGCGGGATATTGAGCAACAAATGCTCCGGGACAGGTACTGTGCAAGAAGAAGTGAAGTCTGTGCGGTGACGTATACGACGTCTGAGGCAGTTCACCCGTTTGTGACGGCGTAGTGGCTGGACCGAGCCACCGGGAAGCAGTGGAAGAGGAAAATTGTTCGGGAATCTGAACGACTTCATCCGAGACGTAGGCGGGCAGCTGTAGCTGGGAGGAGAAGTCGACGGCTGGGAGACCGACTCCAACCCCACAAGAAGTCGAGGAGGAGCACGGACCTGCAGTGAAAAGGCACGGAGACGACGCGCTTACGGTGGGACGTTGATTGAGTTCCTGGAGGACACGACAGTGTGTGTGTGGGGGCGTTCCCTACACGAGGCAGGAGCCAGGACCAGGAGCTACAACTCAACTCTCACCAGAGGATAGGTGGAAGTAGGTGATACTAGTTTCCCTCCCAATTCCCCTTTAGTCAGCTATATTATTTAGCCTGAGTATTTTGTATGTCGTGAGCAAGGCTCACCTATGTCACAGTAAGGCACCAGTGTGCAGAGTGGGACTATCAAGAGTACTCACGATATTTATGATTATTATTGGTGTATGCAGGCACCTGGAGTAATTGGTGAATTTACTGTGTTGATAATGTCTTTAATGAGACTTTAATATGATCATATAGTGAGAGAATATATATATAAATATACCAGTATTTTGAGTTAGGCTATGTGCCCAGTAACTATGTTATTACCATTATTGATGTCTATGACTCATCCATATATATATATATATATATATATATATATATATATATATATATATATATATATATATATGTCTATGCTCGTGTATTGAATAATCGTTCATGTGTGCTGTGATTAATTGGGTTATCGCCCACGGAAGGAATTACTGAGAACTCCAGTGATATATACTTGCATACGTAATCATTAAATGAAGGGCAGTGTGATATACCATGATAGTGAGGTATTGTGTCCAGTTATATAGAAATGTTTAATTGAGCTCAAGATCAGTGCAGCGAAGTATTTACGTGCTATTGTCGCAAATATTGTGTGTTCGAACTCCTAGTGATCTTAGAGAACTTAAAGAAACAGAGCGCGTGACGCCAGGAAAACAAGCAATAAACATTCGCGCGGTGGGAGTCGCCCAGCTGATTTTGACATTGACGTGAGGGGGAGCATTGTCGACTTGGCTAGTTTATGATTATATGTGTGGGAACGAGCGACTTCTGCCTGGAACAGCTGTTTGCTTATTGATATAATCTTGTGATGTCTTTGAATGAGTTTTAAGTAAAACACAAAGTACATTGGTGTTTATATCATCTCCATATTTCTTGTGGCTATATAATACCTGACAGCAGATCGTGATAGAAGTAAATACCTGCCTGATATCAGACATATTGAGTGTGCTCTTGCCACTGTTACCACAATTCAACAAAACCACTGACGTGTTACTGGACACCGGAAACACCAGTTGGCGACCTTGTGGTTAGTAGTAGAGCCCATGACGGGGCGGGCACACAATAGTTAAGTGAACAAGTTGTGTTCCCACTCCTTCTCGATCAGAGGCCGGTTGGGATTGACTGGGATACTCTCCTGGCGTACAGTGGCGCCACGAGGATAGAGTGAAGACCCACTGGGCTACGGTGCGTGACCTTGAGTGTACTGTTACTCGCCCCTTTCCCCTCTCAATGGAGGTGAACCCCGACAATATATATATATATATATATATATATATATATATATATATATATATATATATATATATATATATATATATATATATATATATATATACATATATAAATATATATATATAAAAATATATATATATATATATATATATATATATATATATATATATATATATATATACATATATAAATATATATATATATATATATATATATATATATATATATATATATATATATATATATATATATATATATATATATATATATATATATATTTAAATATATATATATATATATATATATATATATATATATATATATATATATATATATATATATATATATGTCGTACCTAGTAGCCAGAACTCACTTTTTGGCCTACTATTCAAGGCCCGATTTGCCTAATAAGCCAAGTTTTCCTGAATTAATATATTTTTTCTAATTTTTTTCTTATGAAATGATAAAGCTACCCATTTCATTATGTATGAGGTCAATTTTTTTTATTGGAGTTAAAATTAACGTAGATATATGACCGAACCTAACCAACCCTACCTAACCTAACCTAACCTATCTTTATAGGTTAGGTTTGGTTAGGTAGCCGAAAAAGTTAGGTTAGGTTAGGTTAGGTAGGTTAGGTAGTTGAAAAACAATTAATTCATGAAAACTTGGCTTATTAGGCAAATCGGGCCTTGCATAGTAGGCTGAGAAGTACGTTCTGGCTACTAGGTACGACATATATATATATATATATATATATATATATATATATGTCGTACCTAGTAGCCAGAACTCACTTTTTGGCCTACTATTCAAGGCCCGATTTGCCTAATAAGCCAAGTTTTCCTGAATTAATATATTTTTTCTAATTTTTTTCTTATGAAATGATAAAGCTACCCATTTCATTATGTATGAGGTCACTTTTTTTTATTGGAGTTAAAATTAACGTAGATATATGACCGAACCTAACCAACCCTACCTAACCTAACCTAACCTATCTTTATAGGTTAGGTTTGGTTAGGTAGCATAAAAAGTTAGGTTAGGTTAGGTTAGGTAGGTTAGGTAGTCGAAAAACAATTAATTCATGAAAACTTGGCTTATTAGGCAAATCGGGCCTTGCATAGTAGGCTGAGAAGTGAGTTCTGGCTACTAGGTACGACATATATATATATATATATATATATATATATATATATATATATATATATATATATATATATATATATATATATATATATATATATATATATATATATTTATTAGGGGTACCACCTCTGGTGCAATTGCAGGGACCCCCATCCTCGAAGAAGAAAAAAAGAGCATTCAGAGAAGATCTTGTGGATTCTCACTGAATACTTTAATATTTTCCTCTCCTACCAGGTTATCTTGAGGTTATCTTGAGATGATTTCGGGGCTTTTTCATTTCCCCCTCTGAACTGCGACACTGAGGCGCTAGAACAGAAAACTGGCCGCTCGTGGGTCTCTAAATTTCCCTAATGCGTTCCTCACCAACCTCCTTTAAAAACTTAAGTGCACATTTATCCCAGGCGCCCAGAGTCTCAGAGCCTATCGGCACGAACCTGTAACAACGTTCTAGGTCTCTGTACTTGTTGATTTCTGGGTCTCCCTGAAGGTGGCTGCTCCACCTACCTCCGCGGAGCTGTAACGTAGATAGGTATCAGCCAATGTAGATGAACACGTGTAATCCCATACGACCTGTTTACCATCTCTCCACGGCTGCAGGGTGACTCCATCTGGCCGTTTTTGGCTGTTGTCAGGCCTGCACAACTGAGGTTCCCTTTGTGCTGGATACCCAGCTGTAGCCAAACTTCTCTTGATGATATCATTGACTGCTTCATGTCTGGCAATCTTTCCCTGTTTCTTACGACAGATGAGACTATGGCTGCCGTATTGGTCTGCCCGTGCATGGCCGCAAATACACCGGTGTTCAGTGAAGATAGGGGGAAGCAAGGCGCAGGGCAACACCAATACTTAGAGTCCGATGGTCCAGGCGGGTGCCCAAGGCGGAATTAGGGATTGCCAACAGGAAGTCCCCAGCATGGGAAGCTTTAACAGCTAGGAGACGAGCTCTGTCCTTCTGAAAAGCTGCCTCCAGCAATGCTTTGGCAATGCTCTCCACAATGAGGCTATCCTATTTGGCCTGTTTACCGTCGTTTGGAAAAGTTGGTCGAGTGTGTGAATTGGCAAGAATGTCCCACTGATCAGCTCCTTCCACAAATTTGGGATCACGAATCCCAATGGAGTTCCTTAGGTGTTCTGGTAGTATTTCCTTCACTAATCCACTTGTAGCACTGGTCGAGGATAAGAATGCCGGCAATGCTAACTGTGTCGCCTTGCGAATACCTATACCCCCTAGTTTAACTGGGAGCGTTGCTTGGTCCCACTGGTCATCTTGCAGGGAGAGGTTTAACCCTTTCATAGTTATTGTCTTTAGGAGTGAGTCGTATTCCGTTAATTTTGGGCTGTCAAAGGAAGGAGCACACCTGAGGAAATAAGTAAGTCTGGGCAAGGTCAGGCACCTTGTAAGAAGGTACAAAACATCGTGAGCATCCAAAGCCCCTATTCTCGCCTCAATCCTCCTCAGATCTTTAAGCTTTTCTTCGAGGACTACCTCAATGGCGTTCGAGCCCAGAGGTGCACCTAGCAGCACACTGTCGGTGGGAGCGATCACGGGGGCTCCTGGCAATAAGATTCATACTGCATCTATGATTGGTTGGCTGGATGAGATGATTTCACACTTTGCTGGATTTAGTGTAAGGCCTAGCTCCTCTCCCTTCGATTTCACTAGCTGTAGATGTCCTAGCAGGGATTCCTGTGTCCCTGCCAGGGTGCCATCGTCCAGGAACCAGATGTTGAATTCGCTGGACAACCTGCTTGTGACCTCTTTAGCTGCCATGCAGAAAAGGAAAGGGGCAAGCAGGTCTCCCTGCTGGACACCTTCTGCAGAAACAACTTC
Source organism: Procambarus clarkii (assembly GCF_040958095.1). Taxonomy (NCBI): domain Eukaryota; kingdom Metazoa; phylum Arthropoda; class Malacostraca; order Decapoda; family Cambaridae; genus Procambarus; species Procambarus clarkii. The sequence continues at coordinate 49,006,201 of NC_091155.1, forward strand.
ATGTTCCCCAAACAACTGTGTCGATTCCCTACTGTACCCTGCTGAAACGAAGGGAATTAGACAAGGAAAGCTGGTTCGAACTGCTTCTGATACCACATGCCTTTTTACCTGGTTGAAGGCATTTTTAAAGTCTAGTTTAATTAATGCCTTATTTTCTGAGAGGTGCTTAATTTAGGCTCGTGCTGCATGAGCTGCTGCTTCACAGCCATGGGGGACACCAAAATCTAGTTGATGGGGTCGAAGCATCGTTGCAGCGTCTATGCTAATTTTTCTGACAGCTGCCCTAGCAACAAGGCGGCGAAGTGTGTTACCCACGGCAATGGGTCTGACTCCACCATCCTTCTTCTTAAGGGCACAAAGGGATGCTCCGAAGAAGAAGGGCTTAATTGTATCTGGGATCAGCCCAGAGAGACAGTCGTTGACAAACTTCGTGACCTCTGACAGTAGTGCTCGCGAGGACTGGGTTTGTCATCTCCTTGAGGTGCTGAGGTCTTACTCCAGTGTATCCCCCCCTGCTCAGCTTGGCGGGAATGACATGATGGCTTTGTATACCTCTGACACTTGGAGGAATAGAGGTCCCATGTCTGGGGCATTTGTGTTCCGAGCAGTGGGTTCCCATGGTACTCTGGGAGGGTGCTTCTGTCTCAGTGAGTCGGCAGTTGCAGTATTTCTAGGGGCGATTGTTTCTTCACTGGTAAGTAACCTAATTGCCCTACTGTGTTGCCCTCTTCAATTTTCTTGGCCACTTGTGTTCCAAGTTTAAAATTGTCATTGGAACTCTTGGGTCTGCCACGACGGTTTTTGCGTTGAGGAGGGATTGGGATCAAGTTGTCAGCTCTGGGGAAATTATTTATTGCCCTAGTGACTGATGAGGCTAGCGACTTGCCTCCTGTTGCAATTTATATATATATATATATATATATATATATATATATATATATATATATGTATATATATATATATATATATATATATATATATATATATATATATATATATATATATATATATATATATGTATATATATGTATATATATATATATATATATATATATATATATATATATATATATATATATATATATATTTATATATATATATATATATATATATATATATATATATATATATATATATATATATATATATAACTGAAAACTCACACCCCAGAAGTGACTCGAACCCATACCAAATCACCTCATTCTTTGGGGCACACGTGAGGAACACATCACCTCATTTTGTCCGGTCGTGATGGTCAAGTGGATTAAGGCGTCTTGTACATACCAGTTGCGTTGCTTCTGGGAGTATGGGTTCGAGTCACTTCTGGGGTGTGAGTTTTCAGTTGCATTTTGTCCTGGGGACCATTCAGGCTTGTTCGCATTTGTGTTCCTCACGTGTGCCCCAAAGAATGAGGTGATTTGGTAAAATGCTATGCCCAAGATTACTATCCGAGTGCCGGCGGTGGGGTGGTTCAAATAGCCTCGGCTATCACCTCATTTTGTCCGGTCGTGATGGTCAAGTGGATTAAGGCGTCTTGTACATACCAGTTGCGTTGCTTCTGGGAGTATGGGTTCGAGTCACTTCTGGGGTGTGAGTTTTCAGTTGCATATTGTCCTGGGGACCATTCAGGCTTGTTCGCATTTGTGTTCCTCACGTGTGCCCCAAAGAATGAGGTGATTTGGTAAAATGCTATGCCCAAGATTACTATCCGAGTGCCGGCGGTGGGGTGGTTCAAATAGCCTCGGCTATCACCTCATTTTGTCCGGTCGTGATGGTCAAGTGGATTAAGGCGTCTTGTACATACCAGTTGCGTTGCTTCTGGGAGTATGGGTTCGAGTCACTTCTGGGGTGTGAGTTTTCAGTTGCATATTGTCCTGGGACCATTCAGGCTTGTTCGCATTTGTGTTCCTCACGTGTGCCCCAAAGAATGAGGTGATTTGGTAAAATGCTATGCCCAAGATTACTATCCGAGTGCCGGCGGTGGGGTGGTTCAAATAGCCTCGGCTATCACCTCATTTTGTCCGGTCGTGATGGTCAAGTGGATTAAGGCGTCTTGTACATACCAGTTGCGTTGCTTCTGGGAGTATGGGTTCGAGTCACTTCTGGGGTGTGAGTTTTCAGTTGCATATTGTCCTGGGGACCATTCAGGCTTGTTCGCATATATATATATATATATATATATATATATATATATATATATATATATATATATATATATATATATATAGATATATATGTATATATATATCTTCAAACCATCGCTAGGATTTCTCTGGCGATGGTTTGGTTGGAGACGGAGAAATCCTAGTAAACAACACAGAAATCATCGACAGATACAGCGATAGCAGGTGGCTTGACGTTTGCGAGGCATTACACATCAAGAAGTCAACACCAGCAATCAACAGCCAAATAATGCACAACTATATTCTACCCACCTCAAGACTCCGCTCCAATATAGAAGCATCAAGAAATATGGACCAAAAGGCTTTCTACAATCACTTCTATTCAATACCCATTGTTTCATGTTCTGGCTTGTGTTGATGAAATTAATACCTTATTAAATACCACCTCACCCCATCCGCCTCACTCAAATGTAGATATAAACAAAATCGGAGATGTTCTATTCTATTCAGTAAGTTCTATTCAGTTGTGTATATGTTAACTAAAGTCTTTGAAAATGTAATAAGTTTTACGAAACGCGCTCAAGTGTCGCGTCAGACTAGAAATAAAAATGAATTCTGGAGAATTGATTTTTGAATTACCTCCAACAGTGAAAAGAAATGTACGAAAGATTGAGAAATGTCGTGTTAGAATTATTAATCTTACTTTTTCGGTCATATTTAACAATATATGTCTACAGGAAAGACTGCTACCAAAATATACTAATATATATATATATATATATATATATATATATATATATATATATATATATATATATATATATATATATATATATATATATATATATCATGTCAGCATGTACATACTGACACATACATGTCAGTATGTGTCACGTGTATCAGTATGTATAATCTGTCAATATGTATCTCTATCCCCCCCTCTCTCTCTCTCTCTCTCCCACATCATGTAATAATATAAAAATCTACAAAAATGCTGAAGAATATCAGTAAAACAAAAACGATTTCAAACTCGCAGTTGACCATTGAGCCCGTGGGAGGGTGGTTCGTCACGGGACAGTACAGGGGATGGGATGGACGAGGAAGGGGGACCTAGGGTTGCCCTGGGAGTAATGTTCACGTCTTAAAAGTTATGTGTTTCTCCTACGATGGGTAAAGTATGAATCATAGAAAATTATCGTTAGTTTTTTCCGAAATAAGTGGATTTAATGCATTACAGTATCGTAAAGACATAATTAGTTTGAAATGTTTTGTTTCTAATTTGATCAGACAGTCGGTGGTAGAGAGTGCCAAAATCCTCATGGAGGATCAGTGTGCGACCACACCAAGCTGTTCCCTCTTGAATTTGTGGCGACCCCAACCCAAACATGTTGGGCACGTACCCCCATATGAAGTTACAAAAAATGAAGCTAACCCCCAAGAGTTTGTCCTCCCACCTCGGACAAATAAACAATCAGATCTTCTAAGTTATAGATCTAAAGGTCCTGAAGGATCCCTTAGCCCAACCACTTGAGCTGGACGGTAGAGCGACGGTCTCGCTTCATGCAGGTCAGTGTTCAATCCCCGACCGTCCAAGTGGTTGAGCACCATTCCTTCTCCCCCGTCCCATCCCAAACCCTTATCCTGATCCCTTCCCAGTGCTATATAGTCGTAATGGCTTGGCGCGTTTCCCTGAAATCTCCTCCTGAAGGGTATCTTAAAGTACTTAATTAACATAATATAACTAAACAAGGTAAAAATACAATTTGCTAATGGTGTATAACACAAAATATGGTAAACCATTGACCAAAATGGATCCCTTATATAAGCAGCACTCCTGCGGCCACAGCTCAACACCAACCTGTCACGTGATGGTGGGATAAGCAAAGATTATGGAACACTGAAATAATTCCAACAAATTTAAGATCCTCGAACCTGATAATCCCACCAAACTTGCGGTCTATGAACCTGCTAATCTTAGCAAAACTGAGGTCCATAAGCCTCCTAATCAGGGGAAAATAACTGACCAATCACACGTCAGACTACAGCTCTGATCAGGCTTACCATGTATTGCTAATGTATTACTTTCACCTCCCCCTAATGTATTATTCTCATCTCACCTATTGTATTATCATCATCTCACCTAATGTAAGGTACATATTTACAACCTGTCCTATACGTTTATAGGACTGGTTCTCAGTGTTGTAACTCTGGTTTTCCTTCAAAACGCATACAAAAAATCTATACGTTTACTATCAGCCTTAAGATAAGACTATCCATTCTTACGACTCGATAAACGTCAAATTTGCAGCGTTTCTGAAGCCAGACACGAGCTATACTGGAAAACCCGCCTAAATCTATCGAGGATGATGCTCATTATTCCGAGGAAGCGTTAATATTGAGGTGCTCTAATTTCTTTGAAGCACCGATATTTTGACGCTGTGGCCGATAACGTCAAAATCGTAGTGCATTAAGGTTGGAGGAATGCATGTTATAATTATGTTTGATGTTGGGCTTAAGGCCCAACATCATGTTGGGCTTAACCCCCTAGAGGGGGTTATTAAGGTCCATTATATTCTAGAGGGTCATTACGACCTATCAATCTCTGGAGGATTATTAAGGCCTATCATCCCCTGGAGGGTTATTTAGGCCTATCATCCCCTAGAGGGTTATTAAGGCCTATCATCCCCCAAGAGGGTTATTAAGGCCTATCAACTTCTGGAGGTATATTGAAGCCTATCAACTTATGGAGGGTTATTAAGGCCAATCTACCTCTGGAGGTATATTATGAGCTATCATCAGACCGGCAAGTATACTGTAGCTCTGCACTATGTTCAGGACTTCAGCATACTCACGGAGTATATACACAGAGAAGCTCAACACGCCCTCAGTGGAGATCGTGCCAAAATCCTTCAGCTTCAGTGCATCGGGCTTCAGTAGAAGCCTCAGGAAACCCTCGTGTGTTCAGTAGAACTCCGGGTTGCAATCCTTGTACCATGTTGTGGCCTAGTTGACTCTAGGGAGTGTGCGTGAGAACACCCGCCGCATAGGTTCGATCCCTCATCACGGCTCCTATAGATGTCATTATTATTATTTGAACAAATCCACAAGGGGCGGTGCTGAGGGTTCGAATCCTATGGATGTGTTCATTTGACATATTACGTTATTATGATTTCTGTGTGTATTATTATTATTATTATTATTATTATTATTATTATTATTATTATTATTATTATTATTATTATTATTATTATTATTATTATTATTATTACGAGGCAGCATTCAGTTTATTTGGTTACGTGTTTACATCCCAGATGCTGAGAGATGATACAGAGTCCTGTAGAACAAATCGCAGGGCAGGAACGCGATATCATAGAGCGATATCACAGAGTAATAACATAGAGTAATATCATAGAGTAATATCAAAGAGTAATATCAAAGAGTAATATCATAGAGCGATATCATAGAGTGCTGGTGGTCGCGGCGCGGATAACAGCATATCTGCATATCTAATTCCCAACCATCAGCTGAACCAGAGACCAATCACAGCGCCGGACATGGAGCCCATGACCTCAATCTTGAAGGCACTGGCACTGTCAAAGTCACTATTACCGAGGCCTAAAATACAAACCAGAGTGAAGCCTGTTTTGACGTATCAGAAACGTACCAACCTAAGCCACCCTCCTAACCCCATGCAGGTCAATGTATACAAAACATTATTATTACGGCGCTTCAATTGTGTCTACTACGTCGCATTTCTAACCGGTTTGATCGATACCGGGAGACTTGGCACGTAGGTCACACTGTCTCAAGAGGGTATACCTCACGACGCTGCATGTGACGTCAAAGGTTAACCTAAACCCTCTTTTTGTTCTATATTCTGAAGGATAAAGTTGATATTTCTTTTATTAATCTCTTGAATGTCTTTATTAAGCTCATAATATCCACCTCGATGGACTTGTAATGCGTTAAGTGCGTCTAGGGAATGGACTTGCAGTAAGTAAAAGTACCACCTGAAAATGGACTTGAAATAAACAAATTACCAGTAGTGAATGAGCGTGACGTAAACAAAGTACCACAAGTGAATGAACGTGACGTAAACAAAGCACCACTAGTGAATGAACGTGACGTAAACAAAGCACCACTAGTGAATGAACGTGACGTAAACAAAGCACCACTAGTGAATGAACGTGACGTAAACAAAGCACTACTAGTGAATGAACGTGACGTAAACAAAGTACTACTAATGAATGAACGTGACGTAAACAAAGTACTACTAGTGAATGAACGTGACGTAAACAAAGCACCACTAGTGAATGAACGTGACGTAAACAAAGCACTACTAGTGAATGAACGTGACGTAAACAAAGCACCACTAGTGAATGAACGTGACGTAAACAAAGTACTACTAGTGAATGAACGTGACGTAAACAAAGTACTACTAATGAATGAACGTGACGTAAACAAAGCACTACTAGTGAATGAACGGGACGTAAACAAAGCACTACTAGCGAATGAACGTGACGTAAACAAAGTACCACTAGTGAATGAACGTGACGTAAACAAAGTACCACTAGTCAATGAACGTGACGTAAACAAAGCACTACTAGTCAATGAACGTGACGTAAACAAAGTACTACTAGTGAATGAACGTGACGTAAACAAAGTACCACTAGTCAATGAACGTGACGTAAACAAAGTACCACTAGTGAATGAACGTGACGTAAACAAAGTACCACTAGTCAATGAACGTGACGTAAACAAAGCACTACTAGTCAATGAACGTGACGTAAACAAAGTACCATTAGTGAATGAACGTGACGTAAACAAAGTACCACTAGTGAATGAACGTGACGTAAACAAAGTACCACTAGTCAATGAACGTGACGTAAACAAAGTACCACTAGTGAATGAACGTGACGTAAACAAAGCACCACTAGTGAATGAACGTGACGTAAACAAAGCACCACTAGTGAATGAACGTGACGTAAACAAAGTACTACTAGTGAATGAACGTGACGTAAACAAAGTACTACTAATGAATGAACGTGACGTAAACAAAGCACTACTAGTGAATGAACGGGACGTAAACAAAGCACTACTAGCGAATGAACGTGACGTAAACAAAGCACTACTAGTGAATGAACGTGACGTAAACAAAGCACCACTAGTGAATGAACGTGACGTAAACAAAGTACTACTAGTGAATGAACGTGACGTAAACAAAGTACTACTAATGAATGAACGTGACGTAAACAAAGCACTACTAGTGAATGAACGGGACGTAAACAAAGCACTACTAGCGAATGAACGTGACGTAAACAAAGTACCACTAGTGAATGAACGTGACGTAAACAAAGTACCACTAGTCAATGAACGTGACGTAAACAAAGCACTACTAGTCAATGAACGTGACGTAAACAAAGTACTACTAGTGAATGAACGTGACGTAAACAAAGTACCACTAGTCAATGAACGTGACGTAAACAAAGTACCACTAGTGAATGAACGTGACGTAAACAAAGTACCACAAGTCAATGAACGTGACGTAAACAAAGCACTACTAGTCAATGAACGTGACGTAAACAAAGTACCATTAGTGAATGAACGTGACGTAAACAAAGTACCACTAGTGAATGAACGTGACGTAAACAAAGTACCACTAGTCAATGAACGTGACGTAAACAAAGTACCACTAGTGAATGAACGTGACGTAAACAAAGCACCACTAGTGAATGAACGTGACGTAAACAAAGCACCACTAGTGAATGAACGTGACGTAAACAAAGTACTACTAGTGAATGAACGTGACGTAAACAAAGTACTACTAATGAATGAACGTGACGTAAACAAAGCACTACTAGTGAATGAACGGGACGTAAACAAAGCACTACTAGCGAATGAACGTGACGTAAACAAAGTACCACTAGTGAATGAACGTGACGTAAACAAAGTACCACTAGTCAATGAACGTGACGTAAACAAAGCACTACTAGTCAATGAACGTGACGTAAACAAAGTACTACTAGTGAATGAACGTGACGTAAACAAAGTACCACTAGTCAATGAACGTGACGTAAACAAAGTACCACTAGTGAATGAACGTGACGTAAACAAAGTACCACTAGTGAATGAACGTGACGTAAACAAAGTACCACTAGTCAATGAACGTGACGTAAACAAAGTACCACTAGTGAATGAACGTGACGTAAACAAAGTACCACTAGTCAATGAACGTGACGTAAACAAAGTACCACTAGTGAATGAACGTGACGTAAACAAAGTACCACTAGTCAATGAACGTGACGTAAACAAAGCACTACTAGTGAATGAACGGGACGTAAACAAAGCACTACTAGCGAATGAACGTGACGTAAACAAAGTACCACTAGTGAATGAACGTGACGTAAACAAAGTACCACTAGTCAATGAACGTGACGTAAACAAAGCACTACTAGTGAATGAACGGGACGTAAACAAAGCACCACTAGTGAATGAACGTGACGTAAACAAAGTACCACTAGTCAATGAACGTGACGTAAACAAAGTACTACTAGTGAATGAACGTGACGTAAACAAAGCACCACTAGTGAATGAACGTGACGTAAACAAAGTACTACTAGTGAATGAACGTGACGTAAACAAAGTACTACTAATGAATGAACGTGACGTAAACAAAGCACTACTAGTGAATGAACGGGACGTAAACAAAGCACTACTAGCGAATGAACGTGACGTAAACAAAGTACCACTAGTGAATGAACGTGACGTAAACAAAGTACCACTAGTCAATGAACGTGACGTAAACAAAGCACTACTAGCCAATGAACGTGAGGTAAACAAAGTACCACTAGTCAATGAACGTGACGTAAACAAAGCACTACTAGTCAATGAACGGGACGTAAACTAAGCAAGACCCATTACCACTGGAAATTAATTACACGAGGTTAATAAAGATCAGACTACTAACGTCACGCGTTGCTTCCTGATGCAGCGCCGGGCTCATAATTTGAGCTAATGAGAGCCACCAACGAGGCGTTGTTCTCCTCCTCCAGCACGGAGCCTCGGACCACAACCCGGCTTAAACGTGGAGACAACCAACGGCGCGCCGGAGGGACGTATAGTGTGTGAAGCGGAACTCGAAACATTGTTACTACTGAAAGGTTAGTGTTGTTATGGGTGTGTGTGCGCACATGCGTTTTTTTTTTTTTGCAGGTGTGCGCGCATGCGTGTTTTTTGCAGGTGTGTGCGCATGCGTGTTTGTTTTGCAGGTGTGTGCGCATCCGTGTCTATTTTGCAGGTGTTTGCGCATGCGTGTTTACTGGTGTGTGAGGCGTGTTTCTGCAGGGGTGTGTGCGCATGCGTGTTTCTGTTCAACTAGATGTTATCTCACATATACGCACTTTTGTATTTTCCTTTTGTACCACAGCTTATACATTTACAATGCCAACCAGCATATACACATTTTCTTCTGCCCTCTAGGAAAAGGATTATACATCTGTTATTCATATCTTTCAGAGATGACCAAACCACATGTCAGAAAATGGCGAAACGGCGACGTTTCGGTCCGTTCTGATAATGGTTCAGGACGGACCGAAACGTCGTCGTCTCCTCATCTTCTGATGTGTGGTTTGGTCAACATATCATCAACCATGTTATTGTGACTCATCGTCTGCATATAATTCAGGAAGTTATTGAACAATCAACCACAGAGGGTGATTGCTGACATATTACACACACACACACACACACACACACACACACACACACACACACACACACACACACACACACACACACAAAGTTCAAAGGTTCAAAGGTTTGCCACCAGACTAGTACCCGAGCTGAGAGGTATGAGCTACGAGGAGAGACTACGGGAATTAAACCTCACTTCGCTGGAAGACAGAAGAGTTAGGGGGGGACATGATCACCACATTCAAGATTCTGAAGGGGATTGATAGGGTAGATAAAGACAGTCTATTTAACACAAGGGGAACACGCACAAGGGGACACAGGTGGAAACTGAGTGCCCAAATGAGCCACAGAGATATTAGAAAGAACTTTTTTAGTGTCAGAGTGGTTGACAAATGGAATGCATTAGGGGGTGATGTGGTGGAGGCTGACTCCATACACAGTTTCAAGTGTAGATATGATAGAGCCCAATAGGCTCAGGAATCTGTACACCTGTTGATTGACAGTTGAGAGGCAGGACCAAACAGCCAGAGCTCAACCCCCGCAAACACAACTAGGTGAGTACAACTAGGTGAGTACACACACACACATGCACATAAACACACACACACACACACACACACACACACACACACACACACACACACACACACACACACACACACACACACACAAACACACACACACACAGGCAGGTGTAGCTGGTAAGGTGCTCCAGTGGATAAGGGAGTATCTAAGCAATAGGAAGCAGAGAGTTACGGTGAGGGGTGAGACCTACGATTGGCGTGAAGTCACCAGTGGAGTCCCACAGGGCTCTGTACTCGGTCCTATCTTGTTTCTGATATATGTAAATGATCTCCCGGAGGGTATCGATTCATTTCTCTCAATGTTTGCGGACGATGCTAAAATTATGAGAAGGATTAAAACAGAAGAGGACTGTTTGAGGCTTCAAGAAGACCTAGACAAGCTGAAGGAATGGTCGAACAAATGGTTGTTAGAGTTTAACCCAACCAAATGTAATGTAATGAAGATAGGTGTAGGGAGCAGGAGGCCAGATACAAGGTATCATCTGGGAGAGGAAATTCTTCAGGAGTCAGAGAAGGAAAAAAACTTGGGGGTTGATATCACGCCAGACCTGTCTCCTGCAGCACATATCAAGCGGATAACATCAGCGGCATATGCCAGGCTGGCCAACATACGAACGGCATTCAGAAACTTGTGTAAAGAATCATTCAGAACTTTGTATACCATATATGTCAGGCCAATCCTGGAGTATGCATCCCCAGCATGGAGTCCATATCTAGTCAAGGATAAGACTAAACTGGAAAAGGTTCAAAGGTTTTCCACCAGACTAGTACCCGAGCTGAGAGGTATGAGCTACGAGGAGAGACTACGGGAATTAAACCTCACTTCGCTGGACGACAGAAGAGTTAGGGGGGACATGATCACCACATTCAAGATTCTGAAGGGGATTGATAGGGTAGATAAAGACAGTCTATTTAACACAAGGGGAACACGCACAAGGGGACACAGGTGGAAACTGAGTGCCCAAATGAGCCACAGAGATATTAGAAAGAACTTTTTTAGTGTCAGAGTGGTTGACAAATGGAATGCATTGGGGGGTGATGTGGTGGAGGCTGACTCCATACACAGTTTCAAGTGTAGATATGACAGAGCCCGATAGGCTCAGGAATCTGTACACCTGTTGATTGACGGTTGAGAGGCGGGACCAAAGAGCCAGAGCTCAACCCCCGCAAACACAACTAGGTGAGTACAACTAGGTGAGTACACACACACACATGCACATAAACACACACACACACACACACACACACACACACACACACACACACACACACACACACACACACACACACACACACACACACACACACACACACACACACACACACACACACACACACACACATGCACACACACCCACACACACACACACACACACACACACAGAGCCCGATAGGCTCAGGAATCTGTACACCTGTTGATTGACGGTTGAGAGGCGGGACCAAAGAGCCAGAGCTCAACCCCCGCAAACACAACTAGGTGAGTACACACACACACACACACACACACACACACACACACACACACACACACACACACACACACACACACACACACACACACACACACACACACACACATGTACATGTATATAAATGATCTCCCGGAGGGTATCGATCCATTTCTCTCAATGTTTGCGGACGATGCTAAAATTATGAGAAGGATTAAAACAGAAGAGGACTGTTTGAGGCTTCAAGAAGACCTAGACAAGCTGAAGGAATGGTCAAACAAATGGTTGTTAGAGTTTAACCCAACCAAATGTAATGTAATGAAGATAGGTGTAGGGAGCAGGAGGCCAGATACAAGGTATCATCTAGGAGAGGAAATTTTTCAGGAGTCAGAGAAGGAAAAAGACTTGGGGGCTGATATCACGCCAAACCTGTCTCCTGCAGCACATATCAAGCGGATAACATCAGCGGCATATGCCAGGCTGGCAAACATACGAACGGCATTCAGAAACTTGTGTAAAGAATCATTCAGAACCTTGTATACCACATATGTCAGGCCAATCCTGGAGTATGCAGCCCCAGCATGGAGTGCATATCTAGTCAAGGATAAGACTAAACTGGAAAAGGTTCAAAGGTTTGCCACCAGACTAGTACCCGAGCTCAGAGGTATGAGCTACGAGGAGAGACTACGGGAATTAAACCTCACTTCGCTGGAAGACAGAAGAGTTAGGGGGGACATGATCACCACATTCAAGATTCTGAGGGGAATTGATAGGGTAGATATAGACAGTCTATTTAACACAAGGGAAACATGCACAAGGGGACACAGGTGGAAACTGAGTGCCCAAATGAGCCACAGAGATATTAGAAAGAACTTTTTTAGGGTCAGAGTGGTTGACAAATGGAATGCATTAGGGGGTGATGTGGTGGAGACTGACTCCATACACAGTTTCAAGTGTAGATATGATAGAGCCCAATAGGCTCAGGAATCTGTACACCTGTTGATTGACGGTTGAGAGGCAGGACCAAACAGCCAGAGCTCAACCCCCGCAAACACAACTAGGTGAGTACAACTAGGTGAGTACACACACACACATGCACATAAACACACACACACACACACACACACACACACACACACACACACACACACACACACACACACACACACACACACACACACACACACACACACACACACACAGGCAGGTGTAGCTGGTAAGGTGCTCCAGTGGATAAGGGAGTATCTAAGCAATAGGAAGCAGAGAGTTACGGTGAGGGGTGAGACCTACGATTGGCGTGAAGTCACCAGTGGAGTCCCACAGGGCTCTGTACTCGGTCCTATCTTGTTTCTGATATATGTAAATGATCTCCCGGAGGGTATCGATTCATTTCTCTCAATGTTTGCGGACGATGCTAAAATTATGAGAAGGATTAAAACAGAAGAGGACTGTTTGAGGCTTCAAGAAGACCTAGACAAGCTGAAGGAATGGTCGAACAAATGGTTGTTAGAGTTTAACCCAACCAAATGTAATGTAATGAAGATAGGTGTAGAGAGCAGGAGGCCAGATACAAGGTATCATCTGGGAGAGGAAATTCTTCAGGAGTCAGAGAAGGAAAAAAACTTGGGGGTTGATATCACGCCAGACCTGTCTCCTGCAGCACATATCAAGCGGATAACATCAGCGGCATATGCCAGGCTGGCCAACATACGAACGGCATTCAGAAACTTGTGTAAAGAATCATTCAGAACTTTGTATACCATATATGTCAGGCCAATCCTGGAGTATGCATCCCCAGCATGGAGTCCATATCTAGTCAAGGATAAGACTAAACTGGAAAAGGTTCAAAGGTTTTCCACCAGACTAGTACCCGAGCTGAGAGGTATGAGCTACGAGGAGAGACTACGGGAATTAAACCTCACTTCGCTGGACGACAGAAGAGTTAGGGGGGACATGATCACCACATTCAAGATTCTGAAGGGGATTGATAGGGTAGATAAAGACAGTCTATTTAACACAAGGGGAACACGCACAAGGGGACACAGGTGGAAACTGAGTGCCCAAATGAGCCACAGAGATATTAGAAAGAACTTTTTTAGTGTCAGAGTGGTTGACAAATGGAATGCATTGGGGGGTGATGTGGTGGAGGCTGACTCCATACACAGTTTCAAGTGTAGATATGACAGAGCCCGATAGGCTCAGGAATCTGTACACCTGTTGATTGACGGTTGAGAGGCGGGACCAAAGAGCCAGAGCTCAACCCCCGCAAACACAACTAGGTGAGTACAACTAGGTGAGTACACACACACACATGCACATAAACACACACACACACACACACACACACACACACACACACACACACACACACACACACACACACACACACACACACACACACACACACACACACACACACACACATGCACACACACCCACACACACACACACACACACACAGAGCCCGATAGGCTCAGGAATCTGTACACCTGTTGATTGACGGTTGAGAGGCGGGACCAAAGAGCCAGAGCTCAACCCCCGCAAACACAACTAGGTGAGTACACACACACACACACACACACACACACACACACACACACACACACACACACACACACACACACACACACACACACACACACACACACACACACACATGTACATGTATATAAATGATCTCCCGGAGGGTATCGATCCATTTCTCTCAATGTTTGCGGACGATGCTAAAATTATGAGAAGGATTAAAACAGAAGAGGACTGTTTGAGGCTTCAAGAAGACCTAGACAAGCTGAAGGAATGGTCAAACAAATGGTTGTTAGAGTTTAACCCAACCAAATGTAATGTAATGAAGATAGGTGTAGGGAGCAGGAGGCCAGATACAAGGTATCATCTAGGAGAGGAAATTTTTCAGGAGTCAGAGAAGGAAAAAGACTTGGGGGCTGATATCACGCCAAACCTGTCTCCTGCAGCACATATCAAGCGGATAACATCAGCGGCATATGCCAGGCTGGCAAACATACGAACGGCATTCAGAAACTTGTGTAAAGAATCATTCAGAACCTTGTATACCACATATGTCAGGCCAATCCTGGAGTATGCAGCCCCAGCATGGAGTGCATATTTAGTCAAGGATAAGACTAAACTGGAAAAGGTTCAAAGGTTTGCCACCAGACTAGTACCCGAGCTCAGAGGTATGAGCTACGAGGAGAGACTACGGGAATTAAACCTCACTTCGCTGGAAGACAGAAGAGTTAGGGGGGACATGATCACCACATTCAAGATTCTGAAGGGAATTGATAGGGTAGATATAGACAGTCTATTTAACACAAGGGAAACATGCACAAGGGGACACAGGTGGAAACTGAGTGCCCAAATGAGCCACAGAGATATTAGAAAGAACTTTTTTAGTGTCAGAGTGGTTGACAAATGGAATGCATTAGGGGGTGATGTGGTGGAGACTGACTCCATACACAGTTTCAAGTGTAGATATGATAGAGCCCAATAGGCTCAGGAATCTGTACACCTGTTGATTGACGGTTGAGAGGCAGGACCAAACAGCCAGAGCTCAACCCCCGTAAACACAACTAGGTGAGTACAACTAGGTGAGTACACACACACACTGTAACAGGGGGTGGGGGAAATAGCTCTATCTTGTCCATTATTCCACCCCCCAGTTAACTAACGAGGCCGGGGGGAAACGGCTCTCTCTAGTCCGTTATCCCGTCCCCAGTTAGCTAACTATTCTAGAGCACTCCCAGAGATCCTAAGGCAACCTCTCTCGTTCAACACCTTGTAACCTAGGTATTTGACTACCTAGGTGCTAAGACTACAAGGCGCCGTCACTTGATCAGTTACCCGAAACTCTAGAGAGAACTCTAGAATACAGAATCATTGCCACAAACGTATAAGAGAAAACGAAAGGAAAGAAATGAATAGTGAAGTAATTAGTGAGGGTTTGGGGTGAGAGGCAGAAAGGTCGGAGGAGCGAGGAGGGTCATTAGTTGAAAGTGAGAGTTTAGAGAGGGGTGGAGGGAGAGGTGTAGATAGGTAGAAGTAGAATAGTAGATAGTAGAAGTAGAAGAGTAGATAGTAGAAGACGAAATGCTGCCACCATCCATTCATGATCATTACATACAAGACAAGGATTGGAACTTGTCTGTATCACAATATTCACCAAAGATGTTATCAAGAGATCATTATTAGTATGGTCCCATCTTTATCATGTACTCATTCTAAACCATGAAACCAGTAACCACAGAGGCTTTCTCACCTCAACTCAAAATCTCTAGGGAACAAAATAAAGCCCATTTAAATAATAAATTCAACAATTATATTTTTCATGATAAGTATCATAACTTAAGCAATCCAATTAAAATGTTAAAGATTAATATTCAAAGTGAGTCATCCTCCAAGAATCTGAGAACACTACAACTGACTGCCCCTGATCCTCACACAACACTTGTAAAACACGACCAAGTCACCTTACTGCTCAACTCACCAAATGTGTGCCTATAGCTGGATAGAGAGGGGGGGGGGAGTCTGCAGCTGTCAGGCAGCTTCACCCCCGTCCGACCGACAGCCTGTCTCGGCTGCTCTGCTGACTGCCGTTCTTCTCTGTCTCGTTAATGCTTAATGCTCTCGAATCGATAGTTCTCCGAGTATATATTGGGGGAACCTAGTAGCTAACTCCGCCCACAAGTAGATAGCCTCCGGCTCTCTACCAAGCCACTCCTTAAACGTCGGCAAGTTTGAAGGCTACCTGGCTCCAATTAAGAGATTAGTAGAAGTAAGGTGAAATTCGCATGATCTGACCTCAGGTCACTTGGGGTCATTAATGCTTTGAGGTGTGAGATCTCCGGCCGACAACTTGGCGCCTTTCCAAATCCCTGTCTGTGACTCATATTCTATATATATTTTAAATAAACTAACCCAAACACTTTTACAGTGTTACATCTCCCCTTCTCCCCGAAATAAAGTTTTTGCAACACTGCTAAAGCAAGCTAGTTGTGTGCAAAACTTTATTAACGAAAAAAAAAAAAAAGTGCATCCTAGCTAAATAAATATACATCCTACTCTAAAAATGAAATATGTAGACAGACGTCCATTGTCTCTGGCTGGGCGGCGTCACTGCTTGGTCTTGTAGATAGTCCTGTACCACATTTCTTCAACACAACTGCCTCCGTCGCTTCTCCGTCGTTAACGCACAACAACCCTCTTCAACCAGAAAGCCGTTACTACTTAAACTGCGCACAGGACCGTGGAATTCGGTTATCCCAGCTGATCTGTAATTGGCCCTACGTCAGTCACCATGAGAGACATATATTGGGGTTCTTCACAGCTATAGGGACTACAAGTTTCGAGACCTTCATATAGTTGCCAACAGTAGAAATCCCATCCTACTCTTCTTCCTCCCTGTTGCTCCAGCATGCCTCCTTCAGAGAGCTACTTCTGACAGCCACATCAAGTCCGCACGACACAGGAAGAATCACTCAACAGCGCAACATGCTTGCAGGAGGGGCGGCCAGTTAAGGCAAACGATCCTGTCTTGCAATTACGCTCCATGCAATGATGCTGACACCAGCAAGGGACACTAGGCATCGTGTCTCACTCAGCTTGGTCTTATCTTCTTCTTCTTTCTTCTCTCTTCTTTCTTCTC
The DNA here is from genome assembly GCF_040958095.1 of Procambarus clarkii. NCBI lineage: Eukaryota > Metazoa > Arthropoda > Malacostraca > Decapoda > Cambaridae > Procambarus > Procambarus clarkii. Next base: position 49,023,704 of record NC_091155.1, read on the forward strand.
TCTTCTTTCTTCTCTTCCTCCTCCCATGGGTCTTTGACAAGCGACCTGGGGTCCATTGGGGTCCGTCCGTCCTGGGGTCCATCCTGGGCAGACCGGTGTTGGTGGGACAGACTGGAGTCGTTGTTGTTCCTCTTCCATCTTTACTGGGTCGTCTGGGGTCGTCTGCAGAACAACCTGGGGTCCACTGGGGGTCCGTCCGTCTTGGGGTCCACTGGGGTCCATCCGTCCTGGGGTTCACTGGGTAGACCAATGTTGACCGACCGAGAGGGCTGTATCTCGGGGGTCCCCTGGGGTGATGGTGGTGGTGGTGGCCCTGACATCCAGGTAGGGGGCTGGTCGTCGTGGTGGTGAGGAACGCCCCTGAGTGTGGTACCAAGCAGCCGTCTCTCTCTTCTGCATATGCGTCGCGCCTCTCTTCTGGCTCCCACCTGTGAATGAACAGGAAGGCAACAATACCGTGCTCCCAAGATGTTGTGTGACCCTGTAGTTTGTATAGGGTTTACACAGTCAAATCATACCGCTCTCCTCCTGGCAACGACTACACTTAAATTTTTAAAATAATCCAATTAACTCTGAATGATATTGACTTGGTGGAACATAAAACAGTACTAGAGTAAAGTTAGAGAAGAGAGAATAAGGTCATCACTACTTTTAACTTGTCACAAAAAAAAATCAACACTAATAGACAAAACACTAGCCTAACTTAACTGTACCTTTCCTAATCTTAAGTACATAATTATCCGTTACTCCCACCCTTAACCTACAGCCACCTACGTGACCCAGAGTGTTTCCCTAGCTTCTCCGCCGGTCAACAACTCCAACTGTTGCCACCCCTGTGACCAGACTATCTAACGTCGAGCGTCCCCAACGTGAAGTCTACTGACATACTAAGCCTTACCCTAGTATGCTGTACAATACCAGTACACCTCGGGTTATTGCGTTCAAATGGAGTAAAACAGTCGATCGCAATAATCTGAGCAGAACCACTACTTAAACTACTTAAGAACTACACCTGCCACTCCCCACTGACCTGGAGACCAGCGGTGGCTGGGTGTCCCCGTGGGACATGCGAGGTCACCTGTCACACTCAGCTGACCTGCACTACCAACACCGCTAAGTTCCAAAATCACCAAATCTTATCACTAACATAAATCACTTCACACGCAAGTTCTGGAGAACATTCCCTGAACTTCACAAAACTCACAAAATCACTAAACACAACACCAGAGAATCACAATCTCCTAACCTGAAAAAAAGTTCGCTAACTCGCGAATAATAAACACCTGTCAAGATCTCCCTGATAGCGCCTGAGCGGCAAAAAGACACGTGGGACTGAACAATGTTAAAAGAACACCAACTACCTACAACATTGTTCAACACCGCTGCCAACATTGTAACGGGGGGTGGGGGAAATAGCTCTATCTTGTCCATTATTCCACCCCCCAGTTAACTAACGAGGCCGGGGGAAACGGCTCTCTCTAGTCCGTTATCCCGTCCCCAGTTAGCTAACTATTCTAGAGCACTCCCAGAGATCCTAAGGCAACCTCTCTCGTTCAACACCTTGTAACCTAGGTATTTGACTACCTAGGTGCTAAGACTACAAGGCGTCGTCACTTGATCAGTTACCCGAAACTCTAGAGAGAACTCTAGAATACAGAATCATTGCCACAAACGTATAAGAGAAAACGAAAGGAAAGAAATGAATAGTGAAGTAATTAGTGAGGGTTTGGGGTGAGAGGCAGAGAGGTCGGAGGAGCGAGGAGGGTCATTAGTTGAAAGTGAGAGTTTAGAGAGGGGTGGAGGGAGAGGTGTAGATAGGTAGAAGTAGAATAGTAGATAGTAGAAGTAGAAGAGTAGATAGTAGAAGACGAAATGCTGCCACCATCCATTCATGATCATTACATACAAGACAAGGAATGGAACTTGTCTGTATCACAATATTCACCAAAGATGATATCAAGAGATCATTATTAGTATGGTCCCATCTTTATCATGTACTCATTCTAAACCATGAAACCAGTAACCACAGAGGCTTTCTCACCTCAACTCAAAATCTCTAGGGAACAAAATAAAGTCCATTTAAATAATAAATTCAACAATTATATTTTTCATGATAAGTATCATAACTTAAGCAATCCAATTAAAATGTTAAAGATTAATATTCAAAGTGAGTCATCCTCCAAGAATCTGAGAACACTACAACTGACTGCCCCTGATCCTCACACAACACTTGTAAAACACGACCAAGTCACCTTACTGCTCAACTCACCAAGTGTGTGCCTATAGCTGGATAGAGAGGGGGGGGGAGT
>NC_091155.1:49031012-49108512 GCF_040958095.1 Procambarus clarkii
ATGCATAAGCTGTAAGGTAATAGAGAATAATATATATCTTTCAATCTCAACATTAGATTTTCTAATTTCCAACTGTATTAAATAAATAGCATTAAAATATTTTCCTTCTTAACTATTACAAAAATCAACGAATTTGAGTAACTTTTGCTTTTGTTTTATTTGTACCTTAAACATAACACTGAACAATCAATTATGTGCCACCCCACCTTCCTTCATCTGCAAAAAAACTAATCAAAAGACATATGTACAAGGCTAAAAAAATTCAGCAACACTTACCATACTCAGGCTAAAAGAATTAAGCAACACTTACCATACTCTTTTTATATTCACTGTTAACTTTTAGCTCATGTGACAGACTTTCCACCTGCTCAACAGTTTCAAGTGGGGATGGAAGAATGTCTTCCAGGATTGGTATATCTCCATGTGTTTTTGACATATGGGTTTCCGTCATTTTGACAATATTCAGGATATCCCCTGATAAAAATGTCAATTTTGATAATTCCTTCATCATGTATTCCATTATGCCAAAACCATAATCATAATCATCTGTATCAAACCTTATTACAGGTAAAACCAGTAGGCAGTCTACTGTATTTTATCAAACCGTTATTAGTATAATAGATCTCGTAATAATTTTGCAAAAATAATGGCATTTACTATTTTTAAAAGATTATTAGCAAATTTACACAAATGGTGCATTCGGAAGACAAAACCAATTTTTCACTTTTGACAATTGAGCACCTGCTACATCCAGATTCTAGGGAGGAAAGGAAGGACGATCTTACTGGATCCCATAGCCTCTCCGAGGCACAAACCAGGCTTTTACACAAACCCCCCCCCCCTGCACCCGAGCTTTTTAAAATAGTAAATGCCACTATTTTTGCAAAATTATTACGAGATCTATTATTCTAGAGAATAATGCATATAAATGCATATATGCATATAAATACAAAAGTAAATCAAATCTTATCCTTGTATAATATACAAGCTGATGTGAGATCCCTGTCTACAGGTGGACTGGAACTATTATCCAGTAGGCAGTCTACTGTATTTTATCAAACCGTTATTAGTATAATAGATCTCGTAATAATTTTGCAAAAATAATGGCATTTACTATTTTTAAAAGATTATTAGCAAATTTACACAAATGGTGCATTCGGAAGACAAAACCAATTTTTCACTTTTGACAATTGAGCACCTGCTACATCCAGATTCTAGGGAGGAAAGGAAGGACGATCTTACTGGATCCCATAGCCTCTCCGAGGCACAAACCAGGCTTTTACACAAACCCCCCCCCCCTGCACCCGAGCTTTTTAAAATAGTAAATGCCACTATTTTTGCAAAATTATTACGAGATCTATTATTCTAGAGAATAATGCATATAAATGCATATATGCATATAAATACAAAAGTAAATCAAATCTTATCCTTGTATAATATACAAGCTGATGTGAGATCCCTGTCTACAGGTGGACTGGAACTATTATCCAGTAGGCAGTCTACTGTATTTTATCAAACCGTTATTAGTATAATAGATCTCGTAATAATTTTGCAAAAATAATGGCATTTACTATTTTTAAAAGATTATTAGCAAATTTACACAAATGGTGCATTCGGAAGACAAAACCAATTTTTCACTTTTGACAATTGAGCACCTGCTACATCCAGATTCTAGGGAGGAAAGGAAGGACGATCTTACTGGATCCCATAGCCTCTCCGAGGCACAAACCAGGCTTTTACACAAACCCCCCCCCCCTGCACCCGAGCTTTTTAAAATAGTAAATGCCACTATTTTTGCAAAATTATTACGAGATCTATTATTCTAGAGAATAATGCATATAAATGCATATATGCATATAAATACAAAAGTAAATCAAATCTTATCCTTGTATAATATACAAGCTGATGTGAGATCCCTGTCTACAGGTGGACTGGAACTATTATCCAGTAGGCAGTCTACTGTATTTTATCAAACCGTTATTAGTATAATAGATCTCGTAATAATTTTGCAAAAATAATGGCATTTACTATTTTTAAAAGATTATTAGCAAATTTACACAAATGGTGCATTCGGAAGACAAAACCAATTTTTCACTTTTGACAATTGAGCACCTGCTACATCCAGATTCTAGGGAGGAAAGGAAGGACGATCTTACTGGATCCCATAGCCTCTCCGAGGCACAAACCAGGCTTTTACACAAACCCCCCCCCCCTGCACCCGAGCTTTTTAAAATAGTAAATGCCACTATTTTTGCAAAATTATTACGAGATCTATTATTCTAGAGAATAATGCATATAAATGCATATATGCATATAAATACAAAAGTAAATCAAATCTTATCCTTGTATAATATACAAGCTGATGTGAGATCCCTGTCTACAGGTGGACTGGAACTATTATCCAGTAGGCAGTCTACTGTATTTTATCAAACCGTTATTAGTATAATAGATCTCGTAATAATTTTGCAAAAATAATGGCATTTACTATTTTTAAAAGATTATTAGCAAATTTACACAAATGGTGCATTCGGAAGACAAAACCAATTTTTCACTTTTGACAATTGAGCACCTGCTACATCCAGATTCTAGGGAGGAAAGGAAGGACGATCTTACTGGATCCCATAGCCTCTCCGAGGCACAAACCAGGCTTTTACACAAACCCCCCCCCCCTGCACCCGAGCTTTTTAAAATAGTAAATGCCACTATTTTTGCAAAATTATTACGAGATCTATTATTCTAGAGAATAATGCATATAAATGCATATATGCATATAAATACAAAAGTAAATCAAATCTTATCCTTGTATAATATACAAGCTGATGTGAGATCCCTGTCTACAGGTGGACTGGAACTATTATCCAGTAGGCAGTCTACTGTATTTTATCAAACCGTTATTAGTATAATAGATCTCGTAATAATTTTGCAAAAATAATGGCATTTACTATTTTTAAAAGATTATTAGCAAATTTACACAAATGGTGCATTCGGAAGACAAAACCAATTTTTCACTTTTGACAATTGAGCACCTGCTACATCCAGATTCTAGGGAGGAAAGGAAGGACGATCTTACTGGATCCCATAGCCTCTCCGAGGCACAAACCAGGCTTTTACACAAACCCCCCCCCCCTGCACCCGAGCTTTTTAAAATAGTAAATGCCACTATTTTTGCAAAATTATTACGAGATCTATTATTCTAGAGAATAATGCATATAAATGCATATATGCATATAAATACAAAAGTAAATCAAATCTTATCCTTGTATAATATACAAGCTGATGTGAGATCCCTGTCTACAGGTGGACTGGAACTATTATCCAGTAGGCAGTCTACTGTATTTTATCAAACCGTTATTAGTATAATAGATCTCGTAATAATTTTGCAAAAATAATGGCATTTACTATTTTTAAAAGATTATTAGCAAATTTACACAAATGGTGCATTCGGAAGACAAAACCAATTTTTCACTTTTGACAATTGAGCACCTGCTACATCCAGATTCTAGGGAGGAAAGGAAGGACGATCTTACTGGATCCCATAGCCTCTCCGAGGCACAAACCAGGCTTTTACACAAACCCCCCCCCCCTGCACCCGAGCTTTTTAAAATAGTAAATGCCACTATTTTTGCAAAATTATTACGAGATCTATTATTCTAGAGAATAATGCATATAAATGCATATATGCATATAAATACAAAAGTAAATCAAATCTTATCCTTGTATAATATACAAGCTGATGTGAGATCCCTGTCTACAGGTGGACTGGAACTATTATCCAGTAGGCAGTCTACTGTATTTTATCAAACCGTTATTAGTATAATAGATCTCGTAATAATTTTGCAAAAATAATGGCATTTACTATTTTTAAAAGATTATTAGCAAATTTACACAAATGGTGCATTCGGAAGACAAAACCAATTTTTCACTTTTGACAATTGAGCACCTGCTACATCCAGATTCTAGGGAGGAAAGGAAGGACGATCTTACTGGATCCCATAGCCTCTCCGAGGCACAAACCAGGCTTTTACACAAACCCCCCCCCCCTGCACCCGAGCTTTTTAAAATAGTAAATGCCACTATTTTTGCAAAATTATTACGAGATCTATTATTCTAGAGAATAATGCATATAAATGCATATATGCATATAAATACAAAAGTAAATCAAATCTTATCCTTGTATAATATACAAGCTGATGTGAGATCCCTGTCTACAGGTGGACTGGAACTATTATCCAGTAGGCAGTCTACTGTATTTTATCAAACCGTTATTAGTATAATAGATCTCGTAATAATTTTGCAAAAATAATGGCATTTACTATTTTTAAAAGATTATTAGCAAATTTACACAAATGGTGCATTCGGAAGACAAAACCAATTTTTCACTTTTGACAATTGAGCACCTGCTACATCCAGATTCTAGGGAGGAAAGGAAGGACGATCTTACTGGATCCCATAGCCTCTCCGAGGCACAAACCAGGCTTTTACACAAACCCCCCCCCCCTGCACCCGAGCTTTTTAAAATAGTAAATGCCACTATTTTTGCAAAATTATTACGAGATCTATTATTCTAGAGAATAATGCATATAAATGCATATATGCATATAAATACAAAAGTAAATCAAATCTTATCCTTGTATAATATACAAGCTGATGTGAGATCCCTGTCTACAGGTGGACTGGAACTATTATCCAGTAGGCAGTCTACTGTATTTTATCAAACCGTTATTAGTATAATAGATCTCGTAATAATTTTGCAAAAATAATGGCATTTACTATTTTTAAAAGATTATTAGCAAATTTACACAAATGGTGCATTCGGAAGACAAAACCAATTTTTCACTTTTGACAATTGAGCACCTGCTACATCCAGATTCTAGGGAGGAAAGGAAGGACGATCTTACTGGATCCCATAGCCTCTCCGAGGCACAAACCAGGCTTTTACATAACCCCCCCCCCCCTGCACCCGAGCTTTTTAAAATAGTAAATGCCATTATTTTTGCAAAATTATTACGAGATCTATTATTCTAGAGAATAATGCATATAAATGCATATATGCATATAAATACAAAAGTAAATCAAATCTTATCCTTGTATAATATACAAGCTGATGTGAGATCCCTGTCTACAGGTGGACTGGAACTATTATCCAGTAGGCAGTCTACTGTATTTTATCAAACCGTTATTAGTATAATAGATCTCGTAATAATTTTGCAAAAATAATGGCATTTACTATTTTTAAAAGATTATTAGCAAATTTACACAAATGGTGCATTCGGAAGACAAAACCAATTTTTCACTTTTGACAATTGAGCACCTGCTACATCCAGATTCTAGGGAGGAAAGGAAGGACGATCTTACTGGATCCCATAGCCTCTCCGAGGCACAAACCAGGCTTTTACATAACCCCCCCCCCCTGCACCCGAGCTTTTTAAAATAGTAAATGCCATTATTTTTGCAAAATTATTACGAGATCTATTATACTAATAACGGTAAATAAATAATAAATAGTAAATAAATCAAAATCAGTTACATTATTTTATCTTATTCATAGCATAAATGTTCTCGAAGATTACTAAAAAGAAATTGAATTAGACTACAGCAAATTGGCAAACTTTACCTTGTATCTGTTTCCACCGAGTTTGTTTGGGGCGTTCTTCAACATATCAGCAATACTTGTCTCAACATCTCTTTCAGTTGCATTAGTGTGGGTGTTGATACAGGCTTCTGGAAATTTATAAGAATTAATTAATATATATAATTATAATTCACTTTGCTATTCCCCATTCCACAGTCCTCTCGTCCTTCCCACTTCCCTGTCCCCACATCATCCCCACTATTCCCACTTCCCTGTCCCATCGTCCTCCTTACCATTTTCCCCTCCCCTGTCCTTCTTCCTCCCCCACCATCTCCCATTCACCTGTCCCTTTGTCCTCCCCAGCATTCCCCTGTCCCCACCATCCCCAACTCCCCTGTCCCCTCGTCCTCCCCACCATTACCCTCTCCTCTGTCCCCTCGTCTTCCCCACCATACCCCCCTCTCGTCCTCCCCACCATTCCAAACTACCTCATCCGATGCATTCTATAATGGTCTGATGCTTCCATCAGAAAATTGGGAACATCAAATGATCTGATATTCCCATCACTGAAAAATAAGAACAGCTAAAAAAATGAAATGAAAAAAATAAAAAAATAAACTATACTCATGAAATGAACAGTATGGTAAACAACACAGCTCAATTTCAATGCAATGTCACACAAAATTATTAAATCGAAATGAAAATAAATTGAAATCTATGAAAATTCAAATTATCAATACAATCGGAAATATTGAAATAATATCGCAACATAATATAGTGTGGGTTGCTCTTACGTGCAACAGACGGTGCTGTTTTTCAAAAAAGGCATGGTTTTACCTGTCACAAGTGTGGCATCTATACTTATACTCACGAAATGAACGGTATGGTAAACAACATAGCTCAATTGCAATGCAATGTCACAATAACATTTAATAACAATAATAACAATAACATTTAAATATACTTTAAGATATAATCTAGAAGAAAATAAGAACATTGAAACGGTTCATGAACTCGATTTCAATAAAGGACACTATGGGGAACTTTGAAAAACAGTTAATGAGTATAATTAGACAGACTTGTTGCTAGGCAGAGGAGTAAATAATGAGATATATGGCAAATTTTGCAAAATATACGGCACACAAACATTCATACCCAAACAAAGCAAAATGCTAGGTAAGAACAAAGCAGTTGGCCCGTAGGGGAAAGGAGATACCCACAAGACTGGAATACAAGTCATTAACAAGCACACAAGTACTACACTACACAACAACCGCACTACTACCAGAACTGGACGAATCACTACCAAAACAACACATTGCACATCACTACCAAAACAACACAACACAACACAAGCATTGGCAAAGAATTATAGACCAGTTGCACTAACATCCCACATAATAAAATTATTTGAGAGTGATCAGGAGTCAGATTACTAGTTTTATAGAGACCAATGACCTCCACAATCCAGGCCAACAAGGATTTAGAGCAGTTTCTATGATCGAGCCACTGAGATCTATAAAGAATTCTGATCAAGAAAGAGATCTAGGGGTGGTTTTAGATAGAAAACTATAACCTGAGGATCATATTAAGAACATTCTGCGAGGGGCCTATGCTACACTTTTTAACTTTAGAATTGCTTTTAAATACATAGGTCAAAAAGTTTTAAAAGTTTTAAAAGTTTTTTAAACCTCTCGTGTATCATGAGTGTTAAAGCATCAGATGGTGCATTCAGATGATGAATATTACCTAGTTCCTTCATCTGGGAAGAATGAACACATATTGGTGCATTCGGATGATAAAAACTAACTACTGTAGTTTAATTGATCAACAGACTGTATATCATATGCAGACTGTATGTGGATCTGCGGGCCACTCCAAACAACAGCCTGGTGGACCAAGCTCCACCAGGGCTAAAGCACAAAGTGATATAGATGTGATAGAGAAACTAGGTCAAATGGAGGAGTAGGTCTGTATATTAAACAGCACCTGACGTGCACAGAGCTACTAAACTCAATGTGGTGGTAGAGTGGTGGGGGGGGGGGGGGGGGAAACATTGCAGAAAAAAACAAAAATACAATTTGGTCAACAAAACAGCATTGTTTAAAATAGAAGACATGGGTTGTCATTTTGGGGGTAAGGTAGGTTACATTGAGTTAATTAGTTAGTACTTAGTTTTTATCTTAAACTGGTTGGGAGAGGTACAGTGTTGCTGTGCTGGTGAAAGAACACCTAAAGGTAAATTAAATAATGATTGCGAATCCACAAGAAGTTGACATAATATCGCTAGAGATCTGCAATCAGGATGATAAACTTTCCTTAAAGAATTTGACAAACACTTGCTGATAGGACATGAAGTAAATGAAATGTATGTCAAGTTTTGTGAAATATATGATAAAAGCACAACAAAATTTGTACCAAAGGAGAGATGCAGAACTAGGAAAAGGGGTTTGTTCAACAGAAATTGCGAGAGGGCCTGAGACCCAAACACACACAAATGGAATCAATATATAGCAAGAGGCCAAACCCCCAAACATACAAGCGATGCAAAGATGCGAGAAACAGCAGCAGCATTAAGGAGAGGGACTTAAGGACCATAAATAAAGTGTGAAAATAAACTCGAGTAAATTTTTTTAACTACTCTCGACAGTGAAGAAAAACAAATATTCAGACGATTTGTGTTAGAATCATTAATCTTACACTTTCGGTCATATTCAACAACACAAATACATACACACACATTCCTGTTGCTGTAGCAAGTGAAGAATTACACACACAGATCACAATAACGTGATGCATCAAATGAACAAATCCACAAGGGCCGTGACGAGGATTCGAACCTGCGTCCGGGAGCATCCCAGACACTGCCTTAATCGACTGAGCTACAACAGGGTAAAAGGGTTGAAACCGAAGTTCTACTGAACTTACTGGATCCCATAGCCTCTCCGAGGCACAAACCAGGCTTTTACACAACCCCCCCCCCCTGCACCCGAGCTATGTCAACAGGCCGTTCTCCCTCTTCGCCCTTCCGAATGCACCATATCAGTAAATTTTTTAATAATCTTTTAAAAATAGTAAATGCCACTATTTTTGCAAAATTATTACGAGATCTATTATTCTATAGAATAATGCATATAAATGCATATATGCATATAAATACAAAACATAAATACAAAAGTAAATGTAAATAATTTTACCTTGCACCTAGATCCACCAAGCCTGTATGGCGCGCGTTTCAGTACTTCGGAAATCTAGAACTATCTTGAATCTCTAATCTGCAATGAAACAATACATATTATTGCACTTACCAAAACATGGATGAATGTAGAAAATACAGAACTATTAGCTGAATATCAAATAAATGGATTTAATCTATTTCACACAGATAGATATATTACACCGTGTATATTAGGTAATACCTAACATACACGCCTCCACACACACTACATTTGAAATGTAGTCTCAAAAAGACTACATTTCAACAGCAAAAATTACTCCATAAAAAAATAATTAAATTATTGACCAACATGAGAGAGGGTTAGCCAACATGAGGGTTGTGTTGATTGCCTGAAAATATTTAAATTGTGTAATGTATTGAATGGCATTTTTCAAGTTACAACATTTTTTAAATTACTGAACTAGGTTCTAGGCTTTGCTAGGCTTAATTCAATTATTACAGATAAGCCTAACCTAGCCTAGAACCCAGTGGGTTTTCTTCCTATTGGGGAGTGTTGTACATGCCTCGCCTCCACATACACACTAGCACAGCCAGGCCTCGCCTCCATATACACACTAGCACAGCCAGGCCTCGCCTCCACATACACCAGCACTGCCAGGCCTCGCCTCGCCTCCACATACACCAGCACTGCCAGGCCTCGCCTCCACATTTAAACCAACCAAGCCCACAAATACGTTAACATGGACCAGCATTACACCGTCTAACATACTCTGTCAGATGTAACAACTAAATTTGTGAATTCAAGACCAAATCTATTGTATAACACAGTGTTAGTACGAGAAAAACATTACTTACATTCGAAGCCGTGTTTTAAAATGGCGGCGGTCTTGTACTGACGCTCCAAACTGTGTGTTCGTTTGCGTATGATGAACGTGTGACAATTTACTACAACAATTATTTAATTATTCTTATTCTTTATTTTAATATTTTTAGGGTACATGAAATTTCAAACTTATTTGCACACAATAATATAATTGCATTGTCATAACCTTTATATATTACGGAAAATACGATGACATGAACGAAGTCAAAGTGAAGTTGAAGTCAAAGTCATTCGCCGAACGTATTAGTCATTTTTTTTCATACATACATAGTTGATTTACAAACATAATGTTGGATTTATAGATTTATTTATAAATTTGTATTTATTTACCTGTATTTACCCAAGTCTTTCCTAAATCTAAACTTATCCAATTTATACCCATTGTTTCGTGTTCTATCTTGTGTTGACAATTTTAATACCCTATTAATATCCCCTTTGTTATATCTATTCAGGAAATTGTGGTTGATCTCGAACCCATTGATAATGTGACGACTTATACAGAATTTTGTAACTATATCATCAAGATTGTAACCAGCTTAGCTAAATGTAGTGTGGGGTTCAGTCCCTAAGCCCATATATGTGCCTCTCTAACCATTTAGGTTACAGGGCAAAAACATAAAAACAAAGGTAACTGCAGAAGGCCTATTGGCCCATACCAGGCAGCTCCTATCTATAACAGATAAACACTAAGTACTACCTAATTAACTCAATGTAACCTACCAACCTAACCCCCAAAATGTCAATCCATATATTTTATTTTAAACAATGCTGTTTTGTTGACCAAATTGTATTTTTACTCTTTTTCTGTCATGTTTCTCCCACCCCTGTTTTTTCCCTTTTTTCTTATTTTTTCTCAACATAATTCATACTTTAATTATGCGGATCAGGACATCACCTGATCAAACACATCAAACATCGTTTGACCACCATCAAACACACACATTTCGTGTGTGTTTGACGCTCAATGATATGTACCAGCGTTGTTTTATATATGGTGCTATTCTATCTTACGCTTTGTTGCTCTTTTTTACCTACGGGCTCATAGAACATTCTATTGCGAAAACATTGGCACAAAAATGAATGACGTACATACAATAATAATGTCAGGACAGTGATATAATTATAAACTTTCAAAGCACTGTATCGCCCATGTGTCGTCTTGTCACCAATACTGGGTAACAGTTCCGCCACTTCCCACACTCTTGCGGGTGGGCAGCGACCATTATTCTACGTTTATATTCATATCACCGTGTTGGGAATTTCATTGCGAGTACATTGATACCAAAATTAACGCTGTAGGACAAGTGTGGAAGTGATAACAATCCCAAGAGTAAAAACATTTTGTTGCTCTTGGGCACTCACGGCGAGTCATCTACGTAGGTATTTATTGGGTGCTGGTATTCATATAACTTTTGGTGACCGTTTTTGCTGATTTTCTTCTAGAGAATGTTATTGCGAACACGTTGGTACCAAAATGAAATACATAGCTCGAGAACTAAGGTCAGGAGAGTAAAAAGAGTATACACATTTTTGTTTTGACGCTTAATTAAGGTTATTGTGAGTACTCATCGCCTGCCTAGAAACTGGAACTAGTAATTCCATCTATCATACATATCATACAAGAGGAGCCACACATCTATGGATCATCCAATAAAATCAGCAGACTTCTAGATGTTACTACTGCTCGGCTTAGACTCGGTTACAAGTATCTCTGGGAATTCTCATTATCTGCTGATGTAGACCTGACCAAATGTAAACTGTGTCAACAAAATTATTCGCACACCCTCCGTCACTATGTGATGGAGTGCGAAAAGATACATGAATTTAGAGACAATTCTATAACCAATGTTCCAGCGATGTGTCAATATTTCATTCAAAATGATCTGCTACCAGAAATTTTAGCCAAATATCCCCAGTTTGCTAACTGTAGATAACAACTAAGTGATTGTAACCTATCCACCGCTGCCCACTGGATGGGGGACGGTGTGCAGGACAAACATATAAATTTTGATACTAGCTCTCCACATATGTCAGTTGCTTAATTTAGAACCTGTACTTGAGGTCGATCTCGAACCCATTGTTGATGTGATGACTTATATTGAATTTTGTAACTAGCTCATCAAGATTGTAACTTGCTTAGCTAAATGAATTGTGGGGTTCAGTCCCTAAGCCCATATATGTGCCTCTCTAACCATTTAGGTTACAGGGCAAAAACATAAAAACAAAGGTAACTGCAGAAGGCCTATTGGCCCATACCAGGCAGCTCCTATCTATAACAGATAAACACTAAGTACTACCTAATTAACTCAATGTAACCTACCAACCTAACCCCCAAAATGTCAATCCATATCTTTTATTTTAAACAATGCTGTTTTGTTGACCAAATTGTATTTTTACTCTTTTTCTGTCATGTTTCTCCCACCCCTGTTTTTTCCCTTTTTTCTTATTTTTTCTCAACATAATTCATACTTTAATTATGCGGATCAGGACATCACCTGATCAAACACATCAAACATCGTTTGACCACCATCAAACACACACATTTCGTGTGTGTTTGACGCTCACTGATATGTACCAGCGTTGTTTTATATATGGTGCTATTCTATCTTACGCTTTGTTGCTCTTTTTTACCTACGGGCTCATAGAACATTCTATTGCGAAAACATTGGCACAAAAATGAATGACGTACATACAATAATAATGTCAGGACAGTGATATAATTATAAACTTTCAAAGCACTGTATCGCCCATGTGTCGTCTTGTCACCAATACTGGGTAACAGTTCCGCCACTTCCCACACTCTTGCGGGTGGGCAGCGACCATTATTCTACGTTTATATTCATATCACCGTGTTGGGAATTTCATTGCGAGTACATTGATACCAAAATTAACGCTGTAGGACAAGTGTGGAAGTGATAACAATCCCAAGAGTAAAAACATTTTGTTGCTCTTGGGCACTCACGGCGAGTCATCTACGTAGGTATTTATTGGGTGCTGGTATTCATATAACTTTTGGTGACCGTTTTTGCTGATTTTCTTCTAGAGAATGTTATTGCGAACACGTTGGTACCAAAATGAAATACATAGCTCGAGAACTAAGGTCAGGAGAGTAAAAAGAGTATACACATTTTTGTTTTGACGCTTAATTAAGGTTATTGTGAGTACTCATCGCCTGCCTAGAAACTGGAACTAGTAATTCCATCTATCATACATATCATACAAGAGGAGCCACACATCTATGGATCATCCAATAAAATCAGCAGACTTCTAGATGTTACTACTGCTCGGCTTAGACTCGGTTACAAGTATCTCTGGGAATTCTCATTATCTGCTGATGTAGACCTGACCAAATGTAAACTGTGTCAACAAAATTATTCGCACACCCTCCGTCACTATGTGATGGAGTGCGAAAAGATACATGAATTTAGAGACAATTCTATAACCAATGTTCCAGCGATGTGTCAATATTTCATTCAAAATGATCTGCTACCAGAAATTTTAGCCAAATATCCCCAGTTTGCTAACTGTAGATAACAACTAAGTGATTGTAACCTATCCACCGCTGCCCACTGGATGGGGGACGGTGTGCAGGACAAACATATAAATTTTGATACTAGCTCTCCACATATGTCAGTTGCTTAATTTAGAACCTGTACTTGAGGTCGATCTCGAACCCATTGTTGATGTGATGACTTATATTGAATTTTGTAACTAGCTCATCAAGATTGTAACTTGCTTAGCTAAATGAATTGTGGGGTTCAGTCCCTGAGCCCATTATGTGCCTCTGTAACCCTTTCCACAACCGCCCACAAGATGGGTATGGGGTGCATAATGGGGTGGGGTGTCTTGGCCAAACGTGCCACATCAAAACCACAAGTTGACATTGAATGTGAATTAACAATGAGACAAGTAAGATTTATACTAATACATTTATACTAACTCTGTTGAGCGTTGACCATTTATACATCAAATCTGTTGATGTGAGCACTTTAGTTTAGTCTGCCGTTTAAAGAAAAAAAGAGCATATCAATGGTATATCACAGAAAACGAATTTATCATAAACTCATGTATTTGTCTTATCATATTGAACTGCATTCATATTTTTAATATATAACAATATGAATATACAAATTTCTGTAAATCCCCTACCTTGTTGGAATCTGTGGAAATGAATGAGCAAATGTGCTGGCTGAAGGCGCTGAAGGAAACCACATTGGTTTCATTTTGGATACAAATGTC
The DNA here is from genome assembly GCF_040958095.1 of Procambarus clarkii. Classification (NCBI taxonomy): domain Eukaryota; kingdom Metazoa; phylum Arthropoda; class Malacostraca; order Decapoda; family Cambaridae; genus Procambarus; species Procambarus clarkii. The sequence continues at coordinate 49,044,885 of NC_091155.1, forward strand.
CATGGAAATTCAAAATGGAAACTAATTATATAGTTGAACCTGCAGAGACGAGTTTAAGAATCTGTGTTGAGAGTGATGGACACAGCCTTCACAATTATACTTCAGAGAATGTAAACATCTAAGAGTCATTAGAAATATGTGTAGAATAATAAACCCTACATTGTTTGAGTTAGGGAAAACACCATTTGTGATATATAGATACTATAGCTGTTCCTAAAGATTCACCCTTTTTTGCACCAGCAAGATAACATATAAGATTTTAAGAGTTGACGAATGTTAATATTCTTGTTTGATAAACTGTGAACTTGAGACATAGTTAATAAGAACATATTAACACAACAAAATGTTTTCAAAATCCTTAACACCACTTTCCAGCAACTTATATAATTTATATAAATTATTTTAGAGAATAATACATAAATTATATATTTAAACATGATATAGTGTTTAGTGGAATGTATAAGGAGTCAAATTGTGTTAAAAAGAGCAATTTTTAGAAAATTTGGAAAAATACTTTTTTCTGTTCAAATTATAACTAAATGGATTATAAAGGTTTCACTCAGCCAATATATATCATTCACAATTTATTAATGAATTTTACAAAAAAACACCATAAATTTTATATTTAAACATGTAAAAACTATTTGTTTTACATTTGGAAGAAAATAATTGTAGAAAAACAATTTATAATTAAACCTTTGTGTTTGGATTTTTTGAGTAAAAGTTTCTCAAAGGCTCTCCTGCACCATTCTCAATGCAAATCATTCCCACACCTATGGCAAGAGATAGGCGAACGTTGTGTAGATGATTTGTGTTTGCTGGGCAAAGGAGCGGAGAGACAAGGACAAAAACATGATTAAAGAGATCCTTCAAGAGGTAAGGATGGAGGGAGCTGAGCGAAATGTTGAAAAGGTTTTCAGGCTTGGAAAGTACAACAAGGACAGAGACCGAATGATAAAGGTGGTTTTCATGAGCGAAATCGCGAAAGAGGAACTATTAGAAAGGAAGTGCTGTCTAGCAGGTGGAGGGAAGTTCAAAAGAGTATTCTTGCAGAGGGATATGACAAGGGAAGAGAGAATGCAAGCAGCAGACGCGAGGAAGGAGTGCAGGGAGAGAGAAAGGAATCAGGGAGCCACACCCCCGATCCCTACAATCCCAGAGGGAAATGGGGAACCCTCCTCAAACAGTGCATTAGCCACAGGGAGTGCGACACCACCCCCTCATTCCACCCAACAGACACCCTACCTGCCCCAACCCCTGTCAGCCCCCCACTAAGTACCCACCTAAGGCACCCTCCCCCCCCCACCCCTCTCCTCCCACTCCCCCCTCCCCCCCAGGACCTCCCTTCTCCCCCATCCCCCAAGCCCTCCCTTCTCCCACATGCCCTTCCGTCCCTCCCACCCACAAGCCCTCCATTCTCCCCCACCCCCATAAGCTCCCCACTCTCCCCCACCCCACCTAAGCCTTCCCCTCTCCACCACTCCCCAAAACCCTCCCCTTTTCCTCAACCACCTCAGCCTTCCCTTTCCCCCCACGCCCCCCAAGCCCTCCCACTTTACTGCCCCCCAAACCCCCCTTTCTCCCCCATCCCCCCACCCCCCTCAACCCTCCCCCTCTCACCCACCCCCCCAACCCTCCCCCCCTCACCCACTCCCCCAACCCTCCCCCTCCCCCCCTCACCCACTCCCCTTACCCTCCCCCTCCCCCCCTCACCCACTCCCCCTACCCTCCCCCTCCCCCCTACCCCCCCAAGCCCTTCCTCCTCCACTAGTCTCCCAATACAAGATCCTCCCAGCTCCCGCTCACCCCAGACCCCACAGGTCCTCCCCAGAGGAGAAGCAGAAGAGAGTTAGTTTCAGGGCAATGTACTCGAACATAGATGGGATCACAACCAAGGCAAGTGAACTAAGGGAAAGAACACAAGAAGTGAACCCAGATGTAATCGGACTCAATGAAACAAAACTCTCTGGAATCATAACGAATGCCGTGTTTCCCCAGGAGTACACAATAATAAGGAAAGAGAGGGAAGGTAGGGGAGGAGGAGGAGGCCCTTCTCATGAGAAAGAAGTGGAGTTTTAAGGAGATGGCTATCCCGGGCTGTGAGGGTTTCAGAGACTACATAGCAGGCACCATGACAATGGGAGGACCAAGGATAGTAGTAGCAGTAATATATAATCCTCCACCAAATGACAGAAGACCCAGTCAAGAGTACGAAAGCAACAACATGGCAGTTAACACTATAATTGAGAGGGCAGCCTCTTCTGCCTGTAGAAATAGATCCCACCTGCTCATCATGGGGGACTTCAATCACGGCAGGATTGATTGGGAGAACAAGGAACCGCATGGAGGCGAGGATACGTGGAGAGCCAAACTACTGGAGGTGGCGACTAGAAACTTCTTAACCCAGCATGTCAGTGAACCCACAAGGATGAGAGGAAATGACGAACCAGCGAGACTCGACCTGGTTTTCACCCTGAACGACTCTGACATAAGAGAAATCAGTTTTGAGGACCCAGTAGGAATGAGCGACCACAGTGTATTGGTGTTTGAGTACCTGATTGAAGAAGGGTTATTGAACTCGAGAAGGGATACCGAAACCAAAAGGTTAGCATACCGAAAGGGAAACTATGAGGAGATAAGAAAATGCCTAGCAGATATAGCATGGGAAACAGAGCTCAGGGAAAAGACGGCCCAAGATATGATGGAATACATCACGCAAAAATGCAAGGATGCAGCAAACAAGTTTGTCCCAGTCCAAAAGGAAAACAGTGAAATGAAGATGAGAAACCCATGGTTTAATCAGAGATGTAGGCTAGCTAAGCAGCAAAGTAAAAGGGCATGGAGAAACTATAGGAATAACAGGACACTGGAGAGCAGAGAAAGATACCAGAATGCCAGGAATGAATATGTTAGGATGAGAAGAGAGGCAGAAAGACAATACGAAAATGACATCGCAAGCAAGGCAAAGACTCAGCCTAAATTGCTGCATAGCCACATCAGGAGAAAAAAACAGTAAAGGAACAGGTTATAAAATAAAGGTTAGGGGAAGAAGGATTCACTACAAACGACAAGGAAGTGTGTGAGGAACTGAATAAGAAATTCCAGGAGGTCTTCACCTTAGAGCAAGGAGAAATCCCAGAGATAAGAGAGGGAATAGCTAACCAGGAACCACTGGAAGAGTTTGAGATTACCAGCGGGGAAGTAAGGAAGTGTTTACTAGAATTGGATGTGACAAAGGCTATAGGTCCAGATGGAATCTCCCCTTGGATACTAAAGGAAGGAGCAGAAGAACTGTGCCTCCCGCTCTCCATGGTGTATAATAAATCACTGGCAACAGGGGAACTGCCAGAAATTTGGAAAGCAGCTAACGTAGTCCCGATATACAAGAAAGGGGATAGACAGGAGGCACTGAATTACAGACCAGTGTCCCTAACCTGCATACCATGCAAGCTGATGGAGAAGATTGTGCGAAAAAAACTAGTGGAGCATCTGGAGCGAAGGAACTTTGTAACACAGCATCAACATGGGTTCAGGGATGGCAGGTCCTGCCTCACAGGGTTACTTGAATTCTACGACCAGGCAACAAAAATAAGGCAAGAAAGAGAAGGGTGGGCAGACTGCATATTTTTGGATTGTCAGAAAGCCTTTGACACAGTGCCACACAAGAGGCTAGTGAAAAAACTGGAGATGCAGGCTGGAGTGAAAGGGAAGGTACTCCGTTGGATACAGGAGTACCTAAGTAACAGGAGACAACGAGTCAGTGTGAGGGGTGAGGTCTCAGATTGGCGAGACGTTACGAGTGGAGTACCGCAGGTGTCAGTCCTTGGACCTATACTGTTTCTGATATATGTAAATGATCTTCCAGAGGGTATAGAATCGTTTCTCTCAATGTTTGCCGATGATGCAAAAATTATGAGGAGGATTGAAACTGAGGACGATAGTAGGAGGCTACAAGATGACCTAGACAGACTGAGTGAATGGTCCAACAAATGGCTGTTGAAGTTCAACCCGAGTAAATGCAAAGTAATGAAACTAGGTGGTGGAAATAGGAGGCCAAACACAGGATACAGAATAGGAGATGAAGTACTTAATGAAACGAACAGAGAGAAAGATCTAGGAGTTGATATCACACCAAACCTGTCTCCTGAAGCCCACATAAAAAGAATAACGTCTGCGGCATATGCGAGGCTGGCTAACATCAGAACAGCGTTCAGGAACCTGTGTAAGGAATCATTCAGAATCTTGTACACCACATATGTAAGACCAATCCTGGAGTATGCGGCCCCAGCATGGAGCCCGTACCTTGTCAAGCACAAGACGAAGCTGGAAAAAGTCCAAAGGTATGCCACTAGACTAGTCCCAGAACTAAGAGGCATGAGTTACGAGGAAAGGCTGCGGGAAATGCACCTTACGACACTGGAAGACAGAGGAGTAAGGGGAGACATGATCACAACCTACAAAATCCTCAGAGGAATCGACCGGGTAAACAAGGATAAACTATTCAACACTGGTGGGACGCGAACAAGGGGACACAGGTGGAAACTGAGTACTCACATGAGCCACAGAGACGTTAGAAGGAACTTTTTCAGTGTCAGAGTAGTTAACGGATGGAATGCATTAGGCAGTGATGTGGTGGAGGCTGACTCCATACACAGTTTTAAATGTAGATATGATAGAGCCCAGTAGGCTCAGGAATCTGTACACCAGTTGATTGACAGTTGAGAGGCGGGACCAAAGAGCCAAAGCTCAACCCCCGCAAGCACAAATAGGTGAGTACAAATAGGTGAGTACACTCACACACACACACACACACAAACACACACACTCACTCACACACACACACACACACACACACACACACACACACACACACACACACACACACACACACACACACACACACACACACACACACACAGGCTGCAGAGATGGTCAGGGAAATGGCTACTGGAGTTTAACACCAGTAAATGTAAAGTTATGGAAATGGGATCAGGTAACAGGAGACCAAAGGGACAGTACACAATGAAGGGGAACAGCCTACCTGTAACGATTCGAGAAAGAGACCTGGGAGTGGATGTGACACCTAATCTAACTCCTGAGGCACATATAAATAGGATAACGACAGCAGCGTACTCTACACTGGCGAAAATTAGAACTTCATTCAGAAACCTAAATGAGGAAGCTTTTAGGGCACTTTACACTGCCTACGTGAGACCCGTCTTAGAGTATGCCGCGCCATCATGGAGCCCCCACCTGAAGAAACACATAAAGAAACTGGAGAAGGTTCAGAGGTTTGCGACGAGGCTTGTCCCAGAGTTACGAGGGATGGGATATGAAGAGCGGCTGAAGGAACTGAACCTAACGACACTAGAGAAAAGAAGGGAGAGAGGAGATATGATAGGGACATATAAAATACTCAGGGGAATTGATAAAGTGGAAATAGATGAAATGTTCACACGTAATAATAACAGAACGAGGGGACATGGGTGGAAACTGGAAACTCAGATGAGTCACAGAGATGTTAGGAAGTTTTCTTTTAGCGTGAGAGTAGTAGAAAAATGGAATGCACTTGGGGAACAGGTTGTGGAAGCAAATACTATTCATACTTTTAAAACTAGGTATGATAGGGTAATGGGACAGGAGTCATTGCTGTAAACAACCGATAGCTAGAAAGGCGGGATCCAAGAGTCAATGCTCGATCCTGCAAGCACATATAGGTGAGTACATATAGGTGAGTACACACACACACACACACACACACACACACACACACTATGAGAACGATATTGCAATCAAAGCGAAAAAACAACCTAAGTTACTACACAGTCATATAAGAAGAAAAATGTCGGTGAACGACCAAGTGACAAGACTAAGGAAGACAGAGGGGGCATATACTGAAAGTGACAAGGAAATCTGCGAGGCACTGAATGCCAGTTTCCATGGAGTGTTCACTACCGAGCCTGAGCAGCTCCCATTGTTGGAAGGGGTTACCCTAGATGAAAGACTATCAGATATAGAGGTGACAGCAGAGGAGGTAATGAAACAGTTGACAACTCTAGATGCAACTAAAGTAGTTGGACCAGACAAAGTATCACCGTGGATACTAAAAGAAGCAGCACTGGCCCTCAGCGTGCCTCTGGTAATGATCTTTAATGAGTCACTTATGTCAGGAGAATTGCCCAGTTGCTGGAAGAAGGCAAATGTCGTGCCGATCTTCAAGAAAGGTGATAGGGAGGAGGCACTTAACTATAGACCTGTATCACTGACTGTTACGGCCCTCTCGGGACGCAACGGGGTTCTTACTCTGATGTAGTTAGAGGAAGATATATATCCGGCCCCAAGCCAGTAGAGGCTATCAAGGGATGCGATCCGTGACGCAAGTAACTTAAAGGGAGTAGGGAAAGAAAGGTAAGAACTTAATATAATATAATTTTCACCATCACCATTTAAATATATAGAAATAAAACGTACACAAGGGGGAGGGGTATTAACACTTTACAAAGGGGATCAACACTGTAGTCTTCTGCTGGAGACTATGGATCCTTGAAGCTAGGTGCTGAGTCCGCGGTGCTTTCTTCGTGGCCTCAAGACGTGTCCTCTGAGAACGCCGAGTCTACCCTGGCCACAGGTCAGCCACAACACAGGTCCACTGGGGGCACCGTCGTGGAGGCCGTCAACCACACGTCCAGCAGGTCTGCTGGCAGGTACTGAGCCACCAAGGCTGGTACGGCCACTCCACGAACGATAAAAGGGGTACGCCCTAGACAGGAGTCTCGTGTGATATCACCAATCACCCTCCTGTCCTCAATACCCCAGTGGATTATCGTCTCCAACCGTCGGTCCCGGGTAAATCCTTCCACTGCCACTCCACTGGCAGGCTTAACACACCACAGTGTTCTTCCGGGGGGGACGACGTCACGACAGCTGCAGCAAACTTCACTGTATGGAGACTGGCTGCCTCGGGTAGACTGACTACACCTTCAACACAGTGGTACCAGGTCGGCTCTGTAAGCAGACACGTCATTAATAACCGGGACACTAATACACCACACTCACAGGCTCAGATACAAACGCCCGACATATCCACTCCATAGATGGCGCTGTCGTCGGAGCACCACTTCACCAGAGGTCAGGAGCGGCGGTGTTGAGCGCTGAACCAGACTGGAAACTGGTCCTTGAGGCCAGTACACGCTGTCCTCACTAGGTGTCGTCGTTCGTTTGGCGGGGGTTTCGGGAGCTGACCCACAGATAGCGTGTTTGTCACTGCTCCAGGCTCGGACGTTGAATCCGGGTTCGTAACACCTCCCCACCAAAAAGAATTTGGTTTGGGGTTCTATAAAAAGAAACACAAACCAAATTAGCAGGGCGACTGTTATGATCTCGGCCTACAGGAGAAACGAGTCTCCCTTCTTGAGAGTTATTCAGCAAGCCTGACCTAACTAGAAGGTCTAGCAAGTATTGAGGTGATAACGCATATGTAAAATAGTTGGTTGGATATGTGTAACAGTTTGAGATTATGGGCAGTAAGTAAGGAAATAGATAAATGACTGGCTAGGAGATGTGGACATTTTGCTGGAGGCGTGAGGCTCGCTTCCGGAGGACCTTGACCTCACTTGAGTGCCAGACATCGCAGGGGGAAGCCGCGCTCCGTTTGAGCTCCCGTCAGAAGGGAACCCCTAGTGATATATCTCTAAGAGAAGAGAAGTGTGCAGACGTGCCAGCTGTGGAATCGAGCTGGGGACGTGTGGTCTCAAGTCGTGGACGATAATTAGTGAATATTAAGCCGCCCGGAGGCATTATTGTGGGCCGTGGGAGCGCCCTGACCAGACGCCGTCAGAGGGAAAGCGCCCTCGACCAATTAATCTGTGTTAAGCACGATATACGCCAGTTCATAGTGATCACTTGTAGTTGGTCGTGTGCCCAGCGACAGTAGCAATGTTTATTTATAAGTTAGGCATGTTTTAATAAGGCAGAAAGCCTGAAATAAGAGAGTGGAGAGGGAGGAACACGGAGCGACGTCCGCCCCCTCTGAGCGCTGGCGGACGACTGAGGGAGCCTGGCTCCGGATGGAGGAAGACCCTCCCAGCGAGTGAGGACCGCCGCCAGGCGAGGTGGAGTATGGACCCGCCCAAAACGGGGGAGTCCACTCTCACTGTATGTAGAGAACAGATAGAGGTTTGAGGCAAACATATTGTGTGAATATTTTTTGTTTTTGTGTTAAAGGGGAACATTTTATTGGAGTGTCGATGGGTTGCAGGTTTGTCTTTTGGGGAAGAAGTTGCTGAGAACTTCGAGGCCAGCAGATGAAGTAGCTGATGAGACTCCAAGGTAGTGGAGCAGAGGACCTCGAGCTGTGAGGAGAAGCAGCAGTGAAGAGGAGTGTCACGTGCTTCTGTAGAGGTGGAGAAGCACCACAGTGCTCGGGGAAACTTCATGGTGTAGCAGCCAAGAGAGCTGTGGAGGAACCTAGCAGAAGGGTGAAGCACCGTAGTTACTCAAGGAAACTTCATGATAGCAGCCTGGAGGAGCTGCAGAGGATCCTGGTAGTGAAGCCCGGAAGAACCTAAGGATATTGGGGTAGTGAACTTCCAGAGGTGGAAGGGGAAGTTCTGGTGGATTACTTATAGGGAGTTGATAGTGTTTGGTTGTCATTAGCGTGCAAGACGCAGTGAGAGGTGAGTGACTGTTGGCATTCCTATGTCAAGGAGTTTTTTTATACTGAAGTATCAATGAACATCTGTACTGGTATATGTTATTGCATTCAAATGCTGATTTTCTATATATACATTATCTTGCTGATAGTGCAACAGTGTATGTAGGCTTGACCAACTTGAGGAGGTTAATAGTATCAGGTGGTGAACCAGGAGATAGGATACCACTTGATAAGCTGATAATAGAGTTCTGATGGTGTTGGAGTGCAACCTGATTGTGATATTATAGAGTATAGGAATCATTATTATTATATGTGTGTATGTATCGTGTATGTGCTTTGTCCAGTAAATGTGTCACAATTCGCTGGTGTTTGCCCTTGTCCTAGTGAGGCTTCCCAGGAGGTAGTAAAGAAGGAGAGAGAGAGAGAAAGAACCAAGAACCACTGCTGTGGACAGGGTAGAAGGTAATACTAGTAAGTCATAGGGGATTGAGGAGATCATATCTCATAAGGAGAGAGTGGGGAGTCACAGCGGCTCGAGTGGGTGTGTGCACGTGACAACGAGGCTAAGTGTTGGAGCCGCATCCCCTAAACGTGTGACGTTGAGCCCCTCTCCAAGAGCCAGAAGCGCCAAGGGTGATCTCCTAGTATAAGCACTCTGCCGAGTTGTGGGTTGGGTTGTCCATAGAGAAGGATCAACGACGACAATACCAACCAACCCACAGTCTATAATAAATTGGGGGCCTGTCCGGGAGAGTGAACTGACACACCCACACCCTGTCCAAGAGTGGATTTATACACCCTTGCTGAAATAGATAAACTGTGTGACCGCAGGTGTATACTCTCTCTCTTGGGAAGACTCACAGGACAAAGATGGATAAGGTGCAAGCATTTGTGGAGTCAGGCAAGCCTGAGGACTTGGAAGGTTGCACGAGGGATCAATTGAAACAGATAGCAGAAAAATGTGGCATTAGGTTGAAAGCATCTAAAGTAGCTGGGATGAAGGATGAGATCCTGAGGCAGTTAAGAGCCAAAAGTGAAGCGGCAGAGCAAGGAGCCCAAAAAGGAGCTGAAAGTGGAAAGGAGGATGATGGACAGGATGAAGTGAGATCCCTGGGATCGAGTAGGAGCAGCAAGAGTAGCCGCAGTAGTAGGAGTAGCCGAAATAGGAGCTTGGAGAGATTCCAGTTAGAGCTCCAGATCCAACAACAGCGTGAGGAGAGACAGTTCCAGCTGGAAAAGATGAAATTGGAACTCCAGATGAAAAATGAAGCCGAGAAGGAAAAAGAGAAAACCAGACTGGAAATAGAAAAAGAGAAAACCAGAGTAAGAGAACTGGAGTTGGAACAGGAGAAAGAAAAAGAAAGAGCCCAGGTCGAAAAAGAAAAAGAGAGAACAAAACAAATGCAGATAGAAGCGAATAGAACCTTGGCTGAGCAAAGGATTGAACATGGGTTGCCAGAGAGCACCACCCAGGTATCACACCCACCAGATGTTAGGGTTAGGGAGAAGGACATTCCCTTGTTTGTTCCCGAAGAGGCAGAGAGCTTTTTCGAGCACTTTGAAAAAGTAGCCAGCATCAAGGAGTGGCCACAGGAGGAATGGGCCCAGCTGGTCCAGTTAAGATTGACCGGTGCAGCCAGGGAGGCATACACCCAATTGTCACTGGAAGAGTGCCAGGATTACGCCACAGTAAAGAGCAGCATATTGCGCTCGTTTCAGTTAACCCCAGAAGCTTATAGGAAGCGCTTCAGAGAGATGATCAAAGTTGGAGCATGTACGTTTGCTGAGACAGCAAGGGATCTGGAAAGACGATTCCAGAAGTGGATTGAGGCTGCTGGAGTTGGATCTTACGCTGACCTGAAGCAACTGATGGTCATGGAGAAGTTCTTGGAGATGATGCATCCCGAAACAAAGTTCAAGATCCAAGAAGCAGGGATAAAGGAGGTGAAAGATGCCGCAGATAGGGCAGATATGATTACTGAAGCATACAAGAGCTTGAGGGAGAACAGAGTGCAGAATGAGGTGAGACGCAGCAATGGCAGATCCAATGGAGTCTGGGGAGGAAGAAATTATGAAAGACCCAGAAGAGTCTGGGGTGAGAAAAATTTTGATAAATGGGCAGATAAAAGTAAGTACCCAAAAACTCAGAAGAGTAGGTCGCGCACTTCATCTGAAAGTGAAGATGGAGGAGCCAAACGAGAAACTATTCGTGATCCAGGGAATCAAGAGTCCAGTAAAGCCCCACAGAGTACAAATAGTGTGCCTGGCCCGAGGAACTCTCATGTGAGTGGACAAAGTCAGAGCCGCTTTGGTACGTATAGGAGAGATTTCTCCCAGATGAGATGTTACAATTGTAACGGATTGGGTCACGTGATGCGAGATTGTCGGCAGGGCAAGAGAGTTGTGACCCTGGCCATGTGTGACCCCCAAAGTAAATATACTAATGTGTTCCGAGACAAACCACAGAAGATGAACTTAGTGAACGAGAGGTATAGGCCGTTCATGAGCAAAGGTTGGATCAGTGTAGGAGGCCAACCTGAGGTAGAAGTTGGTATCTTAAGAGATACCGGAGCTAATCAGAGCTTGATTGCGAGAAGCCTGATTGAGAATGATCGACGGTTAGCTGGCAGGAGTAAGATGAGGGTATATGGGTTGTTGTCTGAAAGTGACATGCCCGTTTGTACTGTCCAGCTAAGGTCGGAATATGTGTCGGCAGAGGTGATGTTGGGAGTGTGCCCCGACATACCTATTCCAGGAGTCCAAGTGATCCTGGGAAATGACTTGTGCGGGACAAAGGTGTTGACAAAAGTCATGGCGGAGACTGTGCCAGAGGAGTGCCCAGAAGGCCACGGCACGGGTGGGACACCTGAGAGTGTGAACCTGACTGACATCCGAGGAGATGAGTCAGGAGACCGCCAAGCCATTGAGTACCCTGTCTCGGTAGTGATGAAGACAGAGGTGGCCGACAAGGAAGACGCTGGAGGAGATGAGACAGTGTCAATTAAACCGGTAGAAGATATTGATGTAGATATAGCATGGCTGTTTGATGAAGGTCCAGCCCAGGAGAATGAAGTCTCGGTGAGGTCGAAAGTGAAGATGGCCCAGCCGAAGAAGAATACTGTGAAGAGAGCGGACCTGAGTAGAGCCCAGACTGCTGAAATTAAGAGTCGGAAGGTGAATGCAACTGTGCTGAGTAGGAATGAGGAAAGATGTGGACATACTGAGGACGGAAATAGAGCGTCAAGTGGTCCAGGAGCACAGAGGCATAGGGATAGTGGAGTTGAGTTGTTTGAGATGTCAAGAGTTGACACGTTTCGCAGACAACGTGGAGGAGAGATAGTGAAGAAGAGTAATAGCCGAGAAAATGAAAGGAGAAGAGACAGTATGTGTGGAGAGATGCTTACGAGCACTCTGGGAGAGGCAAGACGACGCGTACGGTCGAATGCTGTTGAGTGTAGTACAGTGCTCGAAGAAACTTTTAAGGAACGAAGAAGAGTTGAAGGAGAAGAAATGGAGTTGTATAGAGGTGAAAAGTGTGGGAAGAGGATGATGATGCAAGCATGGATGGATAGAAGAAAGCCGAGGACTCAATGGAAGTCAGACAGGATGAGATCTTGGATAAATGAGGAGACGAAAGGGAGAATCGTCGGTGAAGACGAGGGGGTGAAGTATGATGACAGGAGACGAAAGTATAATGGCAGTAGATGGAAGTATGAAGACGACAGAGGAGGTACAGACAGTAGATGTCTGACTCTGGACGAGAAGAGAAGAAGACGAGGAAACGGAGGGTGGAGACAATAAGTAGAGTGGAACGATGGAGTGCAGGCGTCCAAGGAGGACAGCCTAGCCAAGAGGTGCCAGAGAAGTCAAATCGTTTGTGAGAAGATCATGTTCCTGGAGAGTTGTGAGCCAGATGTTGCAAGGAGCAACGAACTAATTGTAGACTCCTAAGAGAGTATATGGGGTGAAGAACGAGACAGTGTGGTGGCGGATGTATTATCCCGAGCTTTGCCACTGGAATAACTCTCAAAAATAAGGGGAGGGGAGTGTTATGATCTCGGCCTACAGGAGAAACGAGTCTCCCTTCTTGAGAGTTATTCAGCAAGCCTGACCTAACTAGAAGGTCTAGCAAGTATTGAGGTGATAACGCATATGTAAAATAGTTGGTTGGATATGTGTAACAGTTTGAGATTATGGGCAGTAAGTAAGGAAATAGATAAATGACTGGCTAGGAGATGTGGACATTTTGCTGGAGGCGTGAGGCTCGCTTCCGGAGGACCTTGACCTCACTTGAGTGCCAGACATCGCAGGGGGAAGCCGCGCTCCGTTTGAGCTCCCGTCAGAAGGGAACCCCTAGTGATATATCTCTAAGAGAAGAGAAGTGTGCAGACGTGCCAGCTGTGGAATCGAGCTGGGGACGTGTGGTCTCAAGTCGTGGACGATAATTAGTGAATATTAAGCCGCCCGGAGGCATTATTGTGGGCCGTGGGAGCGCCCTGACCAGACGCCGTCAGAGGGAAAGCGCCCTCGACCAATTAATCTGTGGTAAGCACGATATACGCCAGTTCATAGTGATCACTTGTAGTTGGTCGTGTGCCCAGCGACAGTAGCAATGTTTATTTATAAGTTAGGCATGTTTTAATAAGGCAGAAAGCCTGAAATAAGAGAGTGGAGAGGGAGGAACACGGAGCGACGTCCGCCCCCTCTGAGCGCTGGCGGACGACTGAGGGAGCCTGGCTCCGGATGGAGGAAGACCCTCCCAGCGAGTGAGGACCGCCGCCAGGCGAGGTGGAGTATGGACCCGCCCAAAACGGGGGAGTCCACTCTCACTGTATGTAGAGAACAGATAGAGGTTTGAGGCAAACATATTGTGTGAATATTTTTTGTTTTTGTGTTAAAGGGGAACATTTTATTGGAGTGTCGATGGGTTGCAGGTTTGTCTTTTGGGGAAGAAGTTGCTGAGAACTTCGAGGCCAGCAGATGAAGTAGCTGATGAGACTCCAAGGTAGTGGAGCAGAGGACCTCGAGCTGTGAGGAGAAGCAGCAGTGAAGAGGAGTGTCACGTGCTTCTGTAGAGGTGGAGAAGCACCACAGTGCTCGGGGAAACTTCATGGTGTAGCAGCCAAGAGAGCTGTGGAGGAACCTAGCAGAAGGGTGAAGCACCGTAGTTACTCAAGGAAACTTCATGATAGCAGCCTGGAGGAGCTGCAGAGGATCCTGGTAGTGAAGCCCGGAAGAACCTAAGGATATTGGGGTAGTGAACTTCCAGAGGTGGAAGGGGAAGTTCTGGTGGATTACTTATAGGGAGTTGATAGTGTTTGGTTGTCATTAGCGTGCAAGACGCAGTGAGAGGTGAGTGACTGTTGGCATTCCTATGTCAAGGAGTTTTTTTATACTGAAGTATCAATGAACATCTGTACTGGTATATGTTATTGCATTCAAATGCTGATTTTCTATATATACATTATCTTGCTGATAGTGCAACAGTGTATGTAGGCTTGACCAACTTGAGGAGGTTAATAGTATCAGGTGGTGAACCAGGAGATAGGATACCACTTGATAAGCTGATAATAGAGTTCTGATGGTGTTGGAGTGCAACCTGATTGTGATATTATAGAGTATAGGATTCATTATTATTATATGTGTGTATGTATCGTGTATGTGCTTTGTCCAGTAAATGTGTCACAATTCGCTGGTGTTTGCCCTTGTCCTAGTGAGGCTTCCCAGGAGGTAGTAAAGAAGGAGAGAGAGAGAGAAAGAACCAAGAACCACTGCTGTGGACAGGGTAGAAGGTAATACTAGTAAGTCATAGGGGATTGAGGAGATCATATCTCATAAGGAGAGAGTGGGGAGTCACAGCGGCTCGAGTGGGTGTGTGCACGTGACAACGAGGCTAAGTGTTGGAGCCGCATCCCCTAAACGTGTGACGTTGAGCCCCTCTCCAAGAGCCAGAAGCGCCAAGGGTGATCTCCTAGTATAAGCACTCTGCCGAGTTGTGGGTTGGGTTGTCCATAGAGAAGGATCAACGACGACAACACCAACCAACCCACAGTCTATAATAGCGACACAACTCCAAATGGACTTACTTATACTATGAACTGGAGTGATGAGGCTGTCTTGTCCACAGAACTTTTTTACTGAGAAACCCTGGCCCAAAGGGAGCTTGAAAATGGAAGGCAATGATCTGCCTGACGTAATCTTCCACGTCTCCACTGCGATGTCAAGCAGGGGCGTCATCTCACCTCTCTCGAGTACGGAATGGTTTCGACACGATCTGGGGTGACTCGACACTTTCCTATGTCGTGGCACCGATGATGGCTGACCACTGACGGTATTTCTAGTACCAGTCCGATGGTCCGTCAGGGAGACAGGAACCTGGAATACAGGGGTCTGATAATTCAGAGTGATAGCGACAATGGGCAAGTCAGTACTTACTATACACTCCTCTACTAGGCCCACACCTAGTTCCAACAGGGCTGCTTGCTCACCGAAGATGGCATTCGCTCTGCCCCCGTCAGGTCGACCAACGTTCCGTATAACGCTGTGTTGAGGCTCAGCAGTCACGCGGGGGGTGTCAACCTGTCGGAAACAGTCACTCATATTATCACATATCGTACCTCCTGTATCATCTATTACCTCCCAGGTCCCTTCTTCAACTGCAACACTTGCAGTACAACTCTCCAATCCCTGGGACCTCTTCTCGATGTTCACGGGAGCCATCATCCTTCGGGTCGTCCACTGATCCTTACTGAGAACACAGAGAGCACATAGGAGAACAAAACAAAATACCGATAGGAAACATTTGGTAAGTCGAGGGATAAGTTTCCTGAGCTTGTCATGTCCATAGCCGGCACCATCCACTAGCCTGGCTTGGACCAAAGAGGGCACTAGACCTTTAGAACATGCCTCACATACCTCTGACGTCTGGGGAATCTCTGGCTGGTCCACTACACGCTGTAACTTGCCATACCGCAAGCACACCTCAGCCTTCGCTCCAGACTCGTTGGTATCCGTGGGTGTCTGCACACGAGGCCTCTCTTCTAGCTCAGGTACTTCTGCCATCGTAACTTCATGTTCCTTGTCGAGAGAATCAGGAGACACTGCTAAATAACTGTCGATCTGCGGGGGAGAGGACAAATTAGACATGTTCAAATCCGGGTCTGTCTTTACCTGGACATTACCATTGCCTGTTACCTCAGACCGTGCTGTTCCGGTAGACTCGTCCGCAACCTTGGGAAGATTGATGCTCCAATCTGTCACCAAGTCGTTGGCTAGTACCACGTCAATCCCAGCCACAGGGAGGGTATCTACTACTGCCAACTCACAGGTGCCGCTGAAGTAAGGCGAGTCGAGATGTACTGGCACTAAGGGGGCGATATACTGCGTTCTCGGAAACCCAACCAGGATAACCTCTGGTCTCCCATCCACACTTACTCCCTCTGGTAACGAGCTCTTCACGATCAGGGACTGGGCTGCTCCACTATCTCTGAGCACTACAATTGATCTACCAGTATGATCACTCGTTACATACCCGGTTGAAGTGTGAGGGGCCAACAAACTTGGTCCTTCCTGCGTCGTCGTAGACTGGTTTCCTACTGGTGATGTAACACAGCTCATCAACATCACCTCCCTTCGTGCGCTGCCACCTCTTCTGCCTCGGCACCTAGCAGCTATGTGCCCTTTCTGCCCACAAGTCCAGCACACCATGTTCCTCCTCGGACTACGGTGTTTCGGACTACTAGGACTTGTTCTTCGAGGGCTACCTGGGGGAGTCTTCTTAGCACTTTGTGGGACGGGTCTTTCTTCATCGTCCTGAGGTCTGTCAAACCGGCGCTGGTAATTCCTTGGGACGTACTTAGCAGACGGCCTATGAGTCAGGATGTACTCTTCAGCCATGGTGGCTGCTGCACTCAAGGTCTCTACCTGCTGTTCCTCTAAGTACGTCTTGAGGTCTCCAGATAAACAATCCTTGAAGTCCTCGAGCAGAATCAGCTGCTCGAGGTCTTCCTTGGTCTCCACCTTCCGAGATGCACACCATTCTTGAAAAAGTCGCTCCTTGATGGTGGCGAATTCGGTGAAAGTGTGCTCTGAGGTCTTCTTCAGGTTTCTGAACTTTTGCCTATATGCCTCAGGTACCAATTGGTACGCCATGAGCACCACTTTCTTCACCATATCGTAATCGCCGGAGTCGTCAAGGGATAACGTAGAGTAGGCGATTTGGGCCTTCCCAGTCAAGACTGACTGTATCATGATGGCCCAATTCTCCCTTGGCCACTCCAAAGAGGCAGCGACTTTCTCGAAGGCTGCGAAGAACTTCGAAACTTCTCTCTCATTGAATTTGGGGACCATTTTGATATTCCTTACCGGATCGAAACCGCTTACTCCAGTTTGTCTCTGTCCAGCGCCTAGTCGTAATACTTCTAGTTCATGTTGTCTCTGTCTTTCTTGTTCTTCTCTCTCTCGTCTCTCTTCTCTTTCTCGTTCTTCTCTCTCTCTTTCTCGTTCTTCTCTTCTTTCTTCTCTTTCTAATTCTAAACGCCTCATCGCCAATTCTTTTTCTTTCATCTCCATTTCTTTATCTTTTAATTCTCGTTCTACTTCTAACTTCTTCCACTCTATCTCGCGATTGATCTCTAGGGCACGCATTTTGACTGTTAGGAAGCTGATATTAAGCTCACCTGCATCACTGTCAATGTCACTGCCCTTATCTTCCTTTTCTGTGGAAGCTATTTCCTCACCTTCCCTTGTACTAGGAGTCTCGCCTTCCTGTTTCTCTTCTGCCTTCAGGTGCCGGTGAACCTTGGACAAGATCTCCACACGGGAATCACTGGCACGGATCTTGATCTCCAGGTAGGCGCTCACTAGTACAAGTTCCGGTTTGCTCAGATACTTTAATCTGGCAAGACAGTCCACTCTGTTCAGAAAAGCCTGAACATCGTCCAGATCATCGATGGTAGCTTTGTCTGCCATTGTCACAGATGGAACACTTTGCACTTAACACACTGAGCACTGTTCTACGCCAATATTGCACCAAACACTGCACTTGCCAATATTGCACGTAATCACTCCGGGCACCGCACTACCCAATATTGCACTGAGTCCAAGCGAACACTTCGCTCTACAATATTGCACTAAATCACTGAGCACCGCACTAGTTAATATTGCACTTAATCGCTTAATCACAGCGAGCACCGCACTGCACAATATCGCACTTAGTCACTGAGCACCGCACAGGACGTATAACGTCACAATCGTCACACAGGGGGAATTATATACAGGGATTACGCCACTTCACCACCCCTGTCAAACATACTTAACAAGGGGACGGATCCCGCTGGGGATGCCAATTATGTTACGGCCCTCTCGGGACGCAACGGGGTTCTTACTCTGATGTAGTTAGAGGAAGATATATATCCGGCCCCAAGCCAGTAGAGGCTATCAAGGGATGCGATCCGTGACGCAAGTAACTTAAAGGGAGTAGGGAAAGAAAGGTAAGAACTTAATATAATATAATTTTCACCATCACCATTTAAATATATAGAAATAAAACGTACACAAGGGGGAGGGGTATTAACACTTTACAAAGGGGATCAACACTGTAGTCTTCTGCTGGAGACTATGGATCCTTGAAGCTAGGTGCTGAGTCCGCGGTGCTTTCTTCGTGGCCTCAAGACGTGTCCTCTGAGAACGCCGAGTCTACCCTGGCCACAGGTCAGCCACAACACAGGTCCACTGGGGGCACCGTCGTGGAGGCCGTCAACCACACGTCCAGCAGGTCTGCTGGCAGGTACTGAGCCACCAAGGCTGGTACGGCCACTCCACGAACGATAAAAGGGGTACGCCCTAGACAGGAGTCTCGTGTGATATCACCAATCACCCTCCTGTCCTCAATACCCCAGTGGATTATCGTCTCCAACCGTCGGTCCCGGGTAAATCCTTCCACTGCCACTCCACTGGCAGGCTTAACACACCACAGTGTTCTTCCGGGGGGGACGACGTCACGACAGCTGCAGCAAACTTCACTGTATGGAGACTGGCTGCCTCGGGTAGACTGACTACACCTTCAACACAGTGGTCCCAGGTCGGCTCTGTAAGCAGACACGTCATTAATAACCGGGACACTAATACACCACACTCACAGGCTCAGATACAAACGCCCGACATATCCACTCCATAGATGGCGCTGTCGTCGGAGCACCACTTCACCAGAGGTCAGGAGCGGCGGTGTTGAGCGCTGAACCAGACTGGAAACTGGTCCTTGAGGCCAGTACACGCTGTCCTCACTAGGTGTCGTCGTTCGTTTGGCGGGGGTTTCGGGAGCTGACCCACAGATGGCGTGTTTGTCACTGCTCCAGGCTCGGACGTTGAATCCGGGTTCGTAACACTGACAAGCATCCCCTGTAAAATACTGGAAAGAATAATTAGGCTACGACCGGTTGCACACCTGGAGAACATTAGGTTTGTGAACAAACATCAACATGGGTTCTGGACAGGGAAATCGTGCCTAACAAACCTTCTGGAATTCTATGATAAAATAACGAGGATAAGACAGGACAGAGATGGTTGGGCAGACTGCATATTTCTGGACTGCCAAAAAGCCTTTGATACAGTACCGCACATGAGACTGCTGTTCAAGCTCGAGAGGCAGGCGGGGGTGGGGGGAAAGGTCCTAGCATGGATAAGGAACTACCTAACAGGAAGGAGCCAAAGAGTTACGGTAAGGGGCGAGAAGTCGGACTGGCGAACAGTAACAAGTGGAGTACCACAAGGATCGGTGCTGGGACCAATTCTATTTCTTGTATATGTTAACGACATGTTTACAGGCGTAGAGTCCTACATGTCGATGTTTGCGGATGATGCAAAGTTGATGAGAAGAGTTGTGACAGATGAGGATTGCAGGATCCTCCAAGAGGACCTGAACAGATTGCAGAGATGGTCAGAGAAATGGCTACTAGAATTCAACACGAGCAAATGTAAAGTTATGGAAATGGGACTAGGAGATAGGAGATCAAAGGGACAGTACACAATGAAGGGGAACAGCCTACCTGTAACGACGCGTGAAAGAGACCTGGGGGTGGACGTAACACCTAATCTATCTCCTGAGGCACATATTAATAGGATAACGACAGCAGCGTACTCTACACTGGCAAAAGTTAGAACATCATTCAGAAACCTAAGTAAGGAGGCATTTAGGGCGCTTTACACTGCCTACGTGAGGCCAGTCTTAGAGTATGCCGCCTCATCATGGAGTCCCCATCTGAAGAAGCATATAATGAAACTGGAAAAGGTTCAGAGGTTTGCAACGAGACTCGTCCCAGAGCTACGAGGGATGGGGTATGAGGAGCGCCTGAGGGAACTGTGCCTTACGACACTAGAAAGAAGAAGGGAGAGGGGGGACATGATAGGAACGTATAAGATACTCAGAGGGATTGACAGAGTGGACATAGACGAAATGTTCACACGGAATAGTAACAGAACGAGAGGACATGGATGGAAGCTTGAAACTCAGATGAGTCACAGAGATGTTAGGAAGTTTTCTTTTAGCGTGAGAGTAGTGGGGGAATGGAATGCACTTCAGGAACAGGTTGTGGAAGCAAATACTATTCATAATTTTAAAACCAGGTATGATAGGGAAATGGGACAGGAGTCATTGCTGTAAACAACCGATGCTCGAAAGGCGGGATCCAAGAGTCAATGCTCGATCCTGCAGACACAACTAGGTGAGTACAACTAGGTGAGTACACACGGCAATGTTTGCTGACGATGCAAAAGTTATGAGGAGGATTGAAACAGAGGATGATAGTAGGAGGCTACAAGATGACCTAGATAGACTGAGTGAATGGTCCAATAAATGGCTGTTGAAGTTCAACCCGAGTAAATGCAAAGTAATGAAACTAGGCAGTGGAAACAGGAGGCCAGACACAGGATACAGAATAGGAGATGAAGTACTTAATGAAACAGACAGAGAGAAAGATCTAGGAGTTGATATCACACCAAACCTGTCTCCTGAAGCCCACATAAAAAGAATAACGTCTGCGGCATATGCGAGGCTGGCTAACATAAGAACAGCGTTCAGGAACCTGTGTAAGGAATCATTCAGAATCTTGTACACCACATATATAAGACCAATCCTGGAGTATGCGGCCCAGCATGGAGCCCATACCTTGTCAAGCACAAGACGAAGCTGGAAAAAGTCCAAAGGTATGCTTCTAGACTAGTCCCAGAACTAAGAGGCATGAGTTATGAGGAAAGGCTGCGGGAAATGCACCTTACGACACTGGAAGACAGAAGAGTAAGGGGGGACATGATCACAACCTACAAAATCTTCTGGGGAATCGACCGGGTAAACAAGGATGAACTATTCAACACTGGAGGGACACGAACAAGGGGACACAGGTGGAAGCTGAGTACCCCAAATGAACCACAGAGATATTAGAAAGAACTTTTTCAGTGTTAGAGTAGTTAGTAAATGGAATGCACTAGGAAGTGATGTGCTGGAGGCTGTCTCCATACACAGTTTCAAGTGTAGATATGATAGAGCCCAGTAGGATCAGTAATCTGTACACCAGTTGATTGACAGTTGAAAGGCGGGACAAAAGAGCCAAAGCTCAACCCCCGCAAGCACAATTAGGTGAGTACAATTAGGTGAGTACACACACACACACAAGCAACCAATTTGCTGATTTTGCTAAGTTGCTTATTTCAACTCTGAAATAAGCAACCTGAAAAGAGAGCTGACAGCAGCAAAGTAGGAGATTAGAGCCCTCAAAGAGAATGGTATCAAAGCTGAGACTCAGAAAATCATCCAGGGAGAAGGTGGTAATAGTTTTTTGGAAGAAAATGCCACAATAAAAGCAACATTTGCAGAAATGCTGACAAAAAAAGTAACTCTGAAGTAATGTCTGCAGTGATGGAGGTGGTAATGAAAGCAGCCACCTCACAGGGGGCGGCACGCTCCACTAGTCAACTGCTGGAAAGGAACAGATCAGTGGTAGCTGTGGGAATTAAAGAGCAGGAAGGCTCCAATAGGACAGAGTGGAATGACATGGACAAAGGGCAGTGAATTAAGTACTAAAGGCACTAGACATGGAAGGGGCTGAGCATAGCATTGAGAAGGTTTTCCGGCTAGGTTGGTACAACAAAGACTGAGACCGAGTGATAAAGATAGGGTTTGCACACGAGAGCACAAAGGAAAAGATTCTATTAAGGAAGAGCTCCCTGAAAAACGTGGGAGAATTAAAAAATGTATTCCTCCAGAGAGACATGATGAGGGAGGAGAGAGCCGTGGCGGCAGAAGCAAGGAAGTGGCGCAGGGCGAGAGGGGAAAACCAGGAAGTCACAGCTCCCAACACAACACCCCCAGAGGCGAGGGGGGAACCCACAACCAGCAACCCAGTAACACCAGAGGGGAGAAAAACCCCGCCACCCTCCTCTGCATAGAAACCCCCCTACCCCAAACCCTCCCTGCCCCCACTCAAATGTTCAGCCAAATCTCCCTCCCCCCATACCCAATCCCCACCCTTCTACCTCTCACCTCCTCCCGCCGAGACCCCCCTCCTCCCTTTTCCGTCCTCTCCTCCCTCCCCTTTCACCCCATACCCTCCCTGTCCCTCCCACATCACTGGATCCCCCGCCCCTCATCCCAGTATCCTCTGAGACCCTGTTATCCACCTCACAGGTCCTCACACCCATGGAACAGCTTCCCCCACCAGCAGAACACTCACAAAGGAGGCGATTTGAGAAGGGACAGAAGAAAGTGAGCCTCAGAGCAATGTACACTAACATAGATGGAATTACAAATAAAGCAAATGAGCTTGGAGAACGGGTATTAGAGGAAAACCCAGACATAATAGCCCTCACAGAAACAAAGCTAACGAAAACGATAACAAACGCAGTGTTCCCACAAGACTATTATGTTATGAGGAAAGAGAGGGAAGAGGTGGTGGTGGTGTAGCGCTGCTGGTAAGAAAAGGCTGGGATTTTGTGGAGATGGTTATTCAGGGCGGTGAAGGTTTCAGTGACTACATAACAGGTACCATAACAACTGGAGGGAAAAAAATTATAGTCGTAGTCATATATAATCCACAACCAAATGACAGAAGACCAAGACAGGAATATGATAGAAACAACATGGCCACCATTAACATAATAGAAAGAGCAGCTTCTGTTGCTAGCAGGAATGGATCTGGACTACTAAATATGGGAGACTTCAACCATGGGAAGATAGATTGGGAGAACAGAGACCCACATGGAGGACCAGAAACATGGAGAGCCAAGCTGCTGGACGTGGCAACAAGAAACTTTCTAAGCCAGCAAATCAAGGAACCAACAAGAATGAGAGGAGAAGATGAACCAGCAATGCTTGATTTGATATTTACCCTAAATGAGTGGGATATAAGGGAAGTTAAGATGGAAGCGCCCTTGGGAATGAGTGACCACAGTGGATTGAACTTTGAGTACCTGGTAGAGCTAGGAATTATCTCCCCCCAAAAAGAACTAGGAATCAAAAGGCTAGCATACCGAAAGAGGAATTATGAACAGATCAGAAGTTTCCTAAGGGAAATACCTTGGGACACTGACCTCAGAGATAAGTCTGTACAAGGTATGATGGACTACGTTACCCAAAAGTGTCAGGAGGCAGTAAACAGGTTCTTCCCGGCCCAAAGGGAAAAATCCGAGAAGCAATAGAAAAATCCATGGTATAATAGGGCATGTATGGAAGCGAAGAAACTGAACAAAAGGGTGTGGAGGAACTTCTGGAATAACAGAACACAAGAAAGCAGAGAGAGATACCAGAGAACCAGGAATGAGTACGTCAGGGTGAGAAGAGAAGCAGAGAAAAGTTTTGAAAATGATATAGCAAACAACGCCAAGACCGAACCAAAGCTACTCCACTGTCACGTCAGAAGGAAAACAACAGTGAAAGAACAGGTATTGAAACTTGGAACAGGCGAGGACAGGTATACAGAGAATGACAAAGAGGTGTGTGGAGAACTCAACAAGAGGTTCCAGGAGGTCGTCACAATAGAACAAGGTGAGGTCACTGTGCTAAGAGAAAGGGAAGTAAACCAGGCGGCCTTGGAAGAGTTCGAAATTACGAAAGAGGAGGTTAAGAGACACCTGCTGGACCTGGATGTTAGAAAGGCTGTTGGTCTAGACGAGATCTCACCATGGATACTGAAAGAGTGTGCAGAGGCACTTTGCTTGCCACTCTCCATAGTGTATAGTAAGTCACTGGAGACGGGAGACCTACCAGAAATATAGAAGATGGCGAATGTGGTCCCAATATACAAAAAGGGCGACAGGCAAGAGGCACTGAACTACAGGCCAGTGTCCTTGACTTGTATACCATGCAAGGTGATGGAGAAGATCGTGAGAAAAAAACCTGGTAACACATCTGGAGAGAAGGGACTACGTGATAAATCGCAAACATGGGTTCAGGGAGGGTAAATCTTTCCTGACTGGCTTAATAGAAATCTATGACCAGGTGACAAAGATTAAGCAAGAAAGAGAGGGCTGGGCGGACTGAATTTTCTTGGATTGTCGGAAAACCTTTGATTCAGTACCGTATAAGTAGCTGGTACATAAGCTGGAGAGACCGGCAGGTGTTGCTGGTAAGGTGCTCCAGTGGATAAGGGAGTACCTAAGCAATAGGAAGCAGAGAGTTATAGTGAGGGGTAAGACCTCCGATTGGAGCGAAGTCACCAGTGGAGTCCCGCAGGGCTCTGTACTCTGTCCTATCTTGTTTTTGATATATGTAAATGATCTCCCGGAGGGTATCGATTCATTTCTCTCAATGTTTGCGGACGATGCCAAAATTATGAGAAGGATTAAGACAGAAGAGGACTGTTTGAGGCTTCAAGAAGACCTAGACAAGCTGAAGGAATGGTCGAACAAATGGTTGTTAGAGTTTGACCCAACCAAATGTAATGTAATGAAGATAGGTGTAGGGAGCAGGAGGCCAGATACAAGGTATCATCTGAGAGAGGAAGTTCTTAAGGAGTAAGAGAAAGAAAAAAACTTGGGGTTGATATCACGCCAGACCTGTCTCCTGCGGCCCATATCAAGAGGAAAACATCAGCGGCATATGCAAGGCTGGCCAACATACGAACGGCATTCAGAAACTTGTGTAAACAATCATTCAGAACTTTGTATACCACATATGTCAGGCCAATCCTGGAGTATGCAGCCCCAGCATGGAGTCCATATCTAGTCAAGGATAAGACTAAACTGGAAAAGGTTCAAAGGTTTGCCACCACACTAGTACCCGAGCTGAGAGGTATGAGCTACGAGGAGAGACTACGGGAAATAAACCTCACTTCGCAGGAAGACAGAAGAGTTAGGGGGGACATGATCACCACATTCAAGATTCTGAAGGGAATTGATAGGGTAGATAAAGACAGGCTATTTAGCACAAGGGGACACAGGTGGAAACTGAGTGCCCAAATGAGCCTCAGAGATATTAGAAAGAACTTTTTTAGTGCCAGGGTGGTTGATAAATGGAATGCATTAGGGAGTGATGTGGTTGAGGCTGAATCCATACACAGTTTCAAGTGTAGATATAATAGAGCCCAGTAGGCTCAGGAACCTGTACACCTGTTGATTGACGGTTGAGAGGTGAGACCAAAGAGCTAAAGCTCAACCCCCACAAGCACAACTCCCTTATCCACTGGAGCGCCCTACCAGTTACTCCTGCCTGTTTCTCCAGCTTATGCATCAACCTTTTATGGGATACTGTGTCAAAGGCTTTCCGACAGTCCAAAAAAATGCAGTCCGGCCACCCTTCTCTTTCTTGTTTAATCTTTGTCACCTGATCGTAGAATTCTATCAAGCCTGTAAGGCAAGATTTACCCTCCCTGAACCCATGTTGATGGGTTGTCACGAAGTCTCTTCTCTCCAGATGTGTTACTAGGTTTTTTCTCACAATCTTCTCCATTACCTTGCATGGTATACAAGTTAAGGACACTGGCCTGTAGTTCAGTGCCTCTTGTCTGTCACCCTTTTTGTATATTGGTACTACATTAGCAGTCTTCCATATTTCTGGTAGGTCCCCCGTTTTCAGTGACCTACTATACACTATGGAGAGTGGTAGGCAAAGTGCTCCTGCACACTCTTTCAATACCCATGGCGAGATTCCATCCGGCCCAACAGCTTTTCTCACATCCAGCTCCAATAGGTGCTTCTTGACCTCATCTCTTGTAATTTCGAACCTATCCAAGGTCACCTGGTTTGCTGCCACCTCTTCTAGCGTCGCAACATCTCCCTGTTCTATTGTAAAGACCTCCTGGAACCTTTTGTTGAGTTCTTCACACACCTCTTTGTCATTCTCTGTGTACCTGTCCTCGCCCACCCTAAGTTTCATAACCTGTTCCTTCACTGTTGTCTTCCTCCTGATGTGACTGTGTAGTAGCTTGGGTTCGGTCTTGGATTTATTAGCTATGTCATTTTCATACCTTTTCTCAGCTGCTCTTCTCACACTGAAATACTCGTTCCTGGTTCTCTGGTATCTCACACTACTTTCTGGTGCTCTGTTATTACGGAAGTTCCTCCATGCCCTTTTGTTCAGCTCCTTTGCTTTCATACATTCCTTATTAAACCACGGATTCTTCCTTTGCTTCTCTGTTTTTTCCTGTCGGGCTGGAACAAACCTGCTTACAGCCTCCTGACATTTTTGGGTTACATAGTCCATTATGTCTTGTACGGACTTGGTTCCGAGTTCTGTGTCCCAATGTATATCCCATAGGAATTTATTCATTTCCTCATAGTTTCCCTTTCGGTACGCCAGCCCTTTGGTTCCCAGTTCTTTTTTTGGGGTTATAATTCCCAGCTCAACCAGGTACTCAAAGCTCAATACACTATGATCACTCATTCCCAAGGGGGCTTCCAACTTAACTTCCCTTATATCCGACTCTTTTAGGGTAAATATCAGATCAAGCAAGGCTGGTTCATCCCCTCCTCTCATTCTTGTTGAGCCCTTGACGTGTTGACTTAGAAAGTTTCTTGTTGCCACATCCAGCAGCTTAGCTCTCCATGTGTCTGGGCCTCCATGTGGGTCTCTGTTCCCCCAATCTATCTTCCCATGGTTGAAATCTCCCATGATTAGAAGTCTGGATCCGTTCCTGCTAGCCACAGAAGCTGCTCTCCCTATTATATTAATGGTGGCCAAGTTGTTTCTATCATATTCCTGTCTGGGTCTTCTGTCATTCGGTGGGGGGTTATATATGACTACTATTAAAATTTTCTGTCCCCCAGTTGCTATGGTGCCTGAAATGTAGTCACTGAAACCTTCACAGTTCTGAATTACCATCTTTTCGAAACTCCAACCTTCTCTTAGTAGCAGAGCTACACCACCTCCTCCTCTCCCTTCTCTCTCTTTCCTCACTACATAGTAGCCCTGTGGAAACACTGCGTTTGTTATGATTTTCGTTAACTTTGTTTCTGTGAGAGCTATTATGTCTGGGTTTTCTTCTAGTGCCCGTTCTCCAAGTTCACTTGTTTTATTTGAAATCCCATCTATGTTAGTGTACATCGCCATGAAGCTCACTTTCTTCTGTTCATTTTCATGTCCCTTTCTTGGCAAGCATTCTGCTGGTGTGGGAAGCTGTTCCGTGGGTGAGAAGATCTGTGAGGTGGTTTGTAGGGTCTCTGAGGATTTTGGGGTGGGGGGTGGGGGTTTAAGGGAAGGGAGGACAGGTAGGGTGTGGGTTAAGAAGGTAGGGGGGACATGGAGGATACGGTGTGAGGGGGGAGGAGGGATATGGAGGGTATGGGATGAAGGGGGAGGAGGGACAGGGGGAAAAAGGTGGGAGGGGGTACATGATGGGAATGGGGAAGGGTTGTCAGGGTCAGAATGGGGTGGGGGGGGGGGGGGAGGGAGGGTAGGGTGGGTGGCAGGTAGGGTGAGGGGAAGGGAGGGTTTCTATGCAGAAGAGGGTGGTGGTATTGCCCCCTCCCCCTCTGGTGTTGCTGGGATGCTGGTTTTGGGTTCTCCTCTTGT
The DNA here is from genome assembly GCF_040958095.1 of Procambarus clarkii. Taxonomy (NCBI): domain Eukaryota; kingdom Metazoa; phylum Arthropoda; class Malacostraca; order Decapoda; family Cambaridae; genus Procambarus; species Procambarus clarkii. Next base: position 49,072,535 of record NC_091155.1, read on the forward strand.
CTCTGGGACTGTTGTGTTGAGGGCTGTGATTTCCTGGTTTGCTCCTCTCTCCCTGCGCTTCCTCCTTGCCTCTGCTGCCCTGGCTCTCTCCTCCTTCGTCCTGTCCCTCTGCAGGAATAATTTTTTGTATCCCTCCATATGCTGCAGACGACTCTTCCTTTCGAGAATGTCCTCCTTTGTGGTTTCGTTTGTAAACACCACCTTTACAAGTCGGTTTCTGTCCTTGTTTTACCAGCCCAACCTGAAAACCTTCTCAATGTTATGTAACCCCTTCAGTAGCCCATGTACTGCCTCTCTATCCTTGCCATTCCATTCTTGCCTGTTGGATCCTTCCTGTTCTTTGATGTCTACAACTACCACTGATCTTTTTCTCTCCAGCAGGTGAGTGGTGCACCTTGCTGCTTCCTGTGACGTAGCTGCTTGCATCGCTACCTCCCTCACTGTGCCCATTGCTTCTGAGCTTCTGTGTGTGTGTGTGTGTGTGTGTGTGTGTGTGTGTGTGTGTGTGTGTGTGTGTGTGTGTGTGTGTGTGTGTGTGTGTGTGTGTGTGTGTGTGTACTCACCTATTTGTACTCACCTATTTGTGCTTGCGGGGGTTGAGCTTTGGCTCTTTGGTCCCGCCTCTCAACTGTCAATCAACTGGTGTACAGATTCCTGAGCCTACTGGGCTCTATCATATCTACATTTAAAACTGTGTATGGAGTCAGCCTCCACCACATCACTGCCTAATGCATTCCATCCGTTAACTACTCTGACACTGAAAAAGTTCCTTCTAACGTCTCTGTGGCTCATGTGGGTACTCAGTTTCCACCTGTGTCCCCTTGTTCGCGTCCCACCAGTGTTGAATAGTTTATCTTTGTTTACCCGGTCGATTCCTCTGAGGATTTTGTAGGTTGTGATCATGTCTCCCCTTACTCTTCTGTCTTCCAGTGTCGTAAGGTGCATTTCCCGCAGCCTTTCCTCGTAACTCATGCCTCTTAATTCTGGGACTAGTCTAGTGGCATACCTTTGGACTTTTTCCAGCTTCGTCTTGTGCTTGACAAGGTACGGGCTCCATGCTGGGGCCGCATACTCCAGGATTGGTCTTACATATGTGGTGTACAAGATTCTGAATGATTCCTTACACAGGTTCCTGAACGCTGTTCTGATGTTAGCCAGCCTCGCATATGCCGCAGACGTTATTCTTTTTATGTGGGCTTCAGGAGACAGGTTTGGTGTGATATCAACTCCTAGATCTTTCTCTCTGTTCGTTTCATTAAGTACTTCATCTCCTATTCTGTATCCTGTGTTTGGCCTCCTATTTCCACCACCTAGTTTCATTACTTTGCATTTACTCGGGTTGAACTTCAACAGCCATTTGTTGGACCATTCACTCAGTCTGTCTAGGTCATCTTGTAGCCTCCTACTATCGTCCTCAGTTTCAATCCTCCTCATAATTTTTGCATCATCGGCAAACATTGGGAGAAACGATTCTATACCCTCTGGAAGATCATTTACATATATCAGAAACAGTATAGGTCCAAGGACTGACCCCTGCGGTACTCCACTCGTAACGTCTCGCCAATCTGAGACCTCACCCCTCACACTGACTCGTTGTCTCCTGTTACTTAGGTACTCCTGTATCCAACGGAGTACCTTCCCTTTCACTCCAGCCTGCATCTCCAGTTTTTTCACTAACCTCTTGTGTGGCACTGTGTCAAAGGCTTTCTGACAATCCAAAAATATGCAGTCTGCCCACCCTTCTCTTTCTTGCCTTATTTTTGTTGCCTGGTCGTAGAATTCAAGTAACCCTGTGAGGCAGGACCTGCCATCCCTGAATCCATGTTGATGCTGTGTTACAAAGTTCTTTCGCTCCAGATGTTCCACTAGCTTTCTTCGCACAATCTTCTCCATCAACTTGCATGGTATGCAGGTTAGGGACACTGGTCTGTAATTCAGTGCCTCCTGTCTATCCCCTTTCTTGTATATCGGGACTACGTTAGCTGCTTTCCAAATTTCTGGCAGTTCCCCTGTTGCCAGTGATTTGTTATACACCATGGAGAGCGGGAGGCACAGTTCTTCTGCTCCTTCCTTTAGTATCCAAGGGGAGATTCCATCTGGACCTATAGCCTTTGTCACATCCAATTCTAGTAAACACTTCCTTACTTCCCCGCTGGTAATCTCAAACTCTTCCAGTGGTTCCTGGTTAGCTATTCCCTCTCTTATCTCTGGGATTTCTCCTTGCTCCAAGGTGAAGACCTCCTGGAATTTCTTATTCAGTTCCTCACACACTTCCTTGTCGTTTGTAGTGAATCCTTCTGCCCCTAACCTTAATTTCATAACCTGTTCCTTTACTGTTGTTTTTCTCCTGATGTGGCTATGCAGCAATTTAGGCTGAGTCTTTGCCTTGCTTGCGATGTCATTTTCGTATTGTCTTTCTGCCTCTCTTCTCATCCTAACATATTCATTCCTGGCATTCTGGTATCTTTCTCTGCTCTCCAGTGTCCTGTTATTCCTATAGTTTCTCCATGCCCTTTTACTTTGCTGCTTAGCTAGCCTACATCTCTGATTAAACCATGGGTTTCTCATCTTCATTTCACTGTTTTCCTTTTGGACTGGGACAAACTTGTTTGCTGCATCCTTGCATTTTTGCGTGATGTATTCCATCATATCTTGGGCCGTCTTTTCCCTGAGCTCTGTTTCCCATGCTATATCTGCTAGGCATTTTCTTATCTCCTCATAGTTTCCCTTTCGGTATGCTAACCTTTTGGTTTCGGTATCCCTTCTCGAGTTCAATAACCCTTCTTCAATCAGGTACTCAAACACCAATACACTGTGGTCGCTCATTCCTACTGGGTCCTCAAAACTGATTTCTCTTATGTCAGAGTCGTTCAGGGTGAAAACCAGGTCGAGTCTCGCTGGTTCGTCGTTTCCTCTCATCCTTGTGGGTTCACTGACATGCTGGGTTAAGAAGTTTCTAGTCGCCACCTCCAGTAGTTTGGCTCTCCACGTATCCTCGCCTCCATGCGGTTCCTTGTTCTCCCAATCAATCCTGCCGTGATTGAAGTCCCCCATGATGAGCAGGTGGGATCTATTTCTACAGGCAGAAGAGGCTGCCCTCTCAATTATAGTGTTAACTGCCATGTTGTTGCTTTCGTACTCTTGACTGGGTCTTTTGTCATTTGGTGGAGGATTATATATTACTGCTACTACTATCCTTGGTCCTCCCATTGTCATGGTGCCTGCTATGTAGTCTCTGAAACCCTCACAGCCCGGGATAGTCATCTCCTTAAAACTCCATTCCTTTCTCATGAGTAGGGCCACTCCTCCTCCTCCCCTACCTTCCCTCTCTTTCCTTATTATTGTGTACTCCTGGGGAAACACGGCATTCGTTATGATTCCAGAGAGTTTTGTTTCAGTGAGTCCAATTACATCTGGGTTCACTTCTTGTGCTCTTTCCCTTAGTTCACTTGCCTTGCTTGTGATCCCATCTATGTTCGAGTACATTGCCCTGAAACTAACTCTCTTCTGCTTCTCCTCTGGGGAGGACCTGTGGGGTCTGGGGTGAGCAGGAGCTGGGAGGATCTGGTATGGGGAGACTGGTGGAGGAGGAAGGGCTTGGGGGGGTAGGGGTGAGGGGGAGGGCAGGGGTAGGGGGAGGGTAGGGGGAGTGGGTGAGGGGGGAGTGGGTGAGGGGGGGGGGGGAGGGGGAGGGTAGGGGGAGTGGGTGAGGGGGGGAGGGTAGGGGGAGTGGGTGAGGGGGGGAGGGTTGGGGGGGTGGGTTTTGGGGGGGCAATAAAGTGGGGAGGGCGTGGGGGGAAAGGGAAGGCTGAGGTGGTTGAGGAAGAGGGGAGGGTTTTGGGGAGTGGTGGAGAGGGGAAGGCTTAGGTGGGGTGGGGGAGAGTGGGGAGCTTAGGGGGGTGGGGGAGAATGAAGGGCTTGTGGGTGGGAGGGACGGAAGGGCATGTGGGAGAAGGGAGGGCTTGGGGGATGGGGGAGAAGGGAGGTCCTGGGGGGAGGGGGGAGTGGGAGGAGGGGGGTGAGTGGGAGGAGGGGGGTGAGTGGGAGGAGGGGGGTGAGTGGGAGGAGAGGGGTGCCTTAGGTGGGTACTTAGTGGGGGGCTGACAGGGGTTGGGGCAGGTAGGGTGTCTGTTGGGTGGAATGAAGGGGTGGTGCCGCACTCCCTGTGGCTAATGCACTGTTTGAGGAGGGTTCCCCGTTTCCCTCTGGGATTGTAGGGATCGGGGGTGTGGCTCCCTGATTCCTTTCTCTCTCCCTGCGCTCCTTCCTCGCGTCTGCTGCTTGCATTCTCTCTTCCCTTGTCATATCCCTCTGCAAGAATACTCTTTTGAACTTCTCTCCACTTGCTAGACAGCACTTCCTTTCTAATAATTCCTCTTTCGCGATTTCGCTCATGAAAACCACCTTTATCATTCGGTCTCTGTCCTTGTTGTACTTTCCAAGCCTGAAAACCTTTTCAACATTTCGCTCAGCTCCCTCCATCCTTACCTCTTTAAGGATCTCTTTAATCATGTTTTTGTCCTTGTCTCTCCGCTCCTTTGGTCTGGTCCCTGTTTGCTCCTTAATGCCTGCTACTACTACTGCTCTATTTCTCTCTATCAGCCGGCTGTTACATCTAGCCGCTTCCTGAGAGGAAGCCACTTCCATGGCAACTTCCTTAACGGCAGACCTAGCTTCAGGGCTCGTTTTAAGTATTTCAGCAAATGAGAGCTGAGGTGTGGAGGTCCCCTCCACAGTAGCATTCCTGTCTCCCTGAGGCACGGTTTGTGTCTGGTATTGTGGAGAAGTCTCCTTCAGGCTTCTTATCTCCTCCTTTGCTTCCCTTAGTTCATCCTGCAGGTTGGCAACTGTCTCCCTCATTAACCTCAGTTCTTCACTGAATTCCTCCCACATTTGCTGGAATACTCCCTTCATCCCGGCTTCCTGTTCCACCCCTTCCTCTGAAATTGTGTGTGTGTGTGTGTGTGTGTGTGTGAGTGTGTGTGTGTGTGTGTGTGTGTGTGTGTGTGTGTGTGTGTATGTGTGTGTGTGTGTGTGTGTGTGTGTGTGTGTGTGTGTGTGTGTATGTGTGTGTGTGTGTGTGTGTGTGTGTGTGTGTGTGTGTATGTGTGTGTGTGTGTGTGTGTGTGTGTGTGTGTGTGTGTGTGTGTGTGTGTGTGTGTGTGTGTGTGTGTGTGTATGTGTGTGTGTGTGTGTGTGTGTGTGTGTGTGTGTGTGTGTGTGTACTCACCTAATTGTACTCACCTAATTGTGCTTGCGGGGGTTGAGCTTTGGCTCTTTGGTCCCGCCTCTCAACTGTCAATCAACTGGTGTACAGATTCCTGAGCCTACTGGGCTCTATCATACCTACATTTGAAACTGTGTATGGAGTCAGCCTCCACCACATCACTTCCTAGTGCATTCCATATATTAACTACTCTGACACTGAAAAAATTCTTTCTAACGTCTCTGTGGCTCATCTGGGTACTAAGTTTCCACCTGTGTCCCCTTGTTCGTGTCCCACCCGTGCTGAAGAGTTTGTCTTTGTCCACCCTGTCAATTCCCCTGAGAATTTTGTAGGTGGTTATCATGTCTCCCCTTACTCTTCTGTTTTCCAGGGATGTGAGGTTCAGCTCCTTTAGCCTTTCCTCGTAGCTCAATCCTCTCAGTTCCGGGACGAGCCTGGTGGCATACCGCTGAATCTTCTCTAACTTTGTCTTGTGTTTAACTAGGTATGGACTCCAGGCTGGAGCTGCATACTCCAGGATTGGTCTTACATAAGTGGTATACAGGGTTCTGAAAGATTCCTTACACAAGTTTCTGAAGGCAGTTCTTATGTTGGCCAGTCTAGCATATGCCGCTGATGATATTCTTTTGATGTGGGCCTCTGGGGACAGGTTCGGTGTGATATCAACCCCCAGATCCTTCTCTCTATTTGATTCTTGCAGGAGTTCCCCTCCCAGATGATACCTTGTGTTCAGCCTCCTGCTCCCTTCGCCTAATTTCATCACCTTACACTTTCCAGAGTTGAACTTCAGCAGCCATTTTCTAGACCATTCCTCCAGTTTATCCAGGTCATCCTGTAGTCTCTGTCTATCTTCATCCGTCTTGATTCTTCTCATAATTTTTGCATCATCAGCAAACATCGAGAGGAATGAGTCTATACCCTCTGGAAGATCGTTCACATATATTAGAAACAGGATGGGTCCAAGTACTGAGCCCTGTGGGACTCCGCTGGTGACATCTCGCCACTCTGATGTCTTTCCCCTCACCGTTACTAGCTGTTTCCTGTTGCTTAAGTACTCCCTTATCCACTGGAGCACCTTCCCTTTTACTCCTGCCTGTTGCTCCAACTTTTTTAACAGCCTTTTATGGGGTACTGTGTCGAAGGCTTTTTGGCAATCCAGGAAAATGCAGTCGGCCCACCCTTCTCTTTCCTGCCTAATTTTCGTTGCCTGGTCATAAAATTCTATTAAACCTGTGAGGCACGATTTACCATCTCTGAACCCATGTTGGTGGTGCGTTACAAAGTTATTTCCCTCCAGATGCTCTACGAGCCTTTTCCTCACGATCTTCTCTAGCACCTTGCATGGTATACAAGTTAAGGAAACTGGCCTGTAATTCAGTGCCTCTTGCCTGTCACCCTTTTTGTATATTGGGACCACGTTAGCTGTCTTCCAACTTTCTGGTAAGTCTCCTGTTTCCAGTGACCTGTTATACACCATAGAGAGTGGCACACTTAGTGCTTCTGCACCTTCCTTTAGTATCCATGGTGAGATTCTATCAGGCCCAACAGCCTTTGTCACATCTAGCTCCAGCAGGCACCTTTTGACCTCATCACTGGTGAGGTCAAATTCCTCCAAGGTTTCCAAGGTTGCCGCCTCCTCATTTAGTGCAGGGGCTTCTCCTTGTTCTATTGTGAAGACCTCCTGGAATCTCTTGTTGAGTTCTTCACACACCTCCTTGTCATTCTCTGTGTATCTGTTCTCCCCTTTCCGCAGCTTCATCACTTGTTCCTTCACTGCTGTTTTCCTCCTGATATGGCTGTGGAGCAGCTTTGGTTGGGTCTTGGCTTTACTCGCGATGTCATTTTCAAACTGTCTCTCTGCTTCCCTCCTCACTCTGATGTACTCATTTCTGGCCCTCTGGTACCGCTCCCTGCTCTCTGGTGTTCTGTTATTTCTGTAGTTTCTCCATGTTCTTTTACTCAGTTGTTTCGCTACCTTACATTCCTGGTTGAACCATGGGTTTTTCTGTTGTTTTTCGTTTTTCTCCTTTTGGACGGGGATAAACCTGTCTGCAGCTTCCTGGCACTTTTGGGTGACAATATCCATCATGACCTGCACATTCTTGTCTCTAAGTTCTGTTTCCCATGGTATTCCCATTAGGAAGTTCCTCATCTCGTCATATTTTCCTCTTCGGTAATTCAGTCTTTTCCCCTCCACTCCCATCCTTGGATAGGTTATCCCTACCTCCACCAAGTACTCAAAGGTCAGTACACTGTGGTCACTCATTCCCATGGGGGCTTCAACTTTGACTTCCCTTATTTCTGACTCATTCAGGGTGAATATTAAGTCGAGTCTAGCTGGTTCATCATTGCCTCTCATTCTTGTGGGTTCCTTGACATGCTGGCTCAGAAAATTCCTTGTTGCCACTTCCAAGAGTTTAGCTCGCCACGTATCTGCACCACCATGTGGGTCCCCATTCTCCCAGTCTATCTTTCCATGGTTGAAATCACCCATGATTAAGAGTCTTGAGCCATTCCTGCAGGCAACTGAAGCTGCTCTCTCTATTATATTAATGGTTGCCATGTTGTTCCTATCAAACTCCTGTCTAGGTCTTCTGCCATTTAGGGGAGGGTTGTAAATGACTGTCACTATTATCTTAGGTCCACCCATTGTTATAGTTCCTGTTATGTAATCTCTGAATCCGTCACAGCCCGGAATTTCCATCTCATCAAAACTCCAGTCCTTCCTTATCAGCAGGGCCACTCCTCCACCTCCTCTCCCTTCCCTCTCTTTCCTTACTATATAGTAGTCCTTTGGAAACACAGCATCTGTTATGACTCCTGACAATTTTGTTTCTGTTAGTCCTATTACATCAGGGTTTTCTTCTTGCACCCTTTCTGCCAGTTCACTTGCTTTATTGGTAACCCCATCAATGTTTGAGTACATTACCTTGAAGCTCACTTTCTTATATCCAATTTCACCCACACTCCCTACAAGTGTAGGAGGTTGTTCTATGGTCCTTGCTACTTGGGTAGGCTCCTCCTCCTGTGAGGTAGTTGCCAGGGGTTCAGGGGGAGGTGGGGTGGGGGGTGGAGGGCTTAGGTCTTCCTCAGGCCTGCTTGGGTCAGGAAGAAGTCCTGGGGGTGAGGGAGCAGGGATTGCTTGGGGAGAGGGCACGCCCTCCTGCAGTGTAGTTGACAGGGGTTTGGAGGGAGGTGGAGTGGGGGATAGAGGGCTTTGGTCTTGCTCAGGCCTGCTTGGGGCAGGGAGAAGACCAGGGGTTGGGAAAGCAGGGGCTACTTGGGGTAAGGGGAGGGGGAGGATTTGGGTTTCATGATGGGCATTATGCAGGGGCAAGGAAGGGTTTGTGCTGGGGGGTAGAGAGGGCCCTATTGGGTGGTGGACTGGGGTGTTGCATTCCCCCCTGGGGTTCCTGGGTTGCTGGATTGGGGTTCCCCACTCCCCTCTGGGATTGCTGGGTTGGAGGCTGAGGTTCCCTGGCTCTCTTCCCTCTCCTTGCGCCTTTTCCTTGCATCTGCTGCCCTTACTATCTCGTCTCTGGTCATGTCCCTCTGAACATATACCTCTTTGTAGTTCCTTGCATGCCTCAGTTTGTTCTTCCTTACTAGAATGTCCTCTTTGATGTCCTCGCTCTTGAATACTACCTTGATCAATCTTTTTTTGTCTCTGTTGTACTGGCCAATCCGGAAAAACTGTTCTATGTCTCGTTCAGCCCCTTCCATTCCTATCTCCTTTAATATCCCTGCCACTGCAGCTTTGTCTTTAGTCCTCGTTTCCTCCCTTGTGGAGCCCTCTTGTTCCTCGACACCTACCACTACTACAGCTCTTTTCCTTTCCATTAGCTGGCTTGTGCATCTAGCTGCCTCCTGTGAGGTTACTGCTTTCATTACAACATCCTTGACTGTGGACATTGCTCCTGGGCTCTTGAGCATTTCAGCAAAGGTTGGGCCAATTGTAGGGGTCCCTGCCATAGCTACATCTCCAGGCACCTGGGGGTTGGTCCCCTGGGCCAGAGTCTGAGGAGGGCCTGTTTTTAGGCTTTTTATCTCCTCTTGTGCTGCACTTAGTTCTATCTGCAGCTTACATATAGTTTCCCTCAGGTCCTTCAATTCCCCACTGACTTCCTTCCAAGCCTTAGCAATCATCTCCATGAATGACTCGTCCAGTCCCTCTCCTCCAGCTTCATTCTGTTGTCTTACCATCCCGCTTGACCTGTGTGTGTGTGTGTGTGTGTGTGTGTGTGTGTGTGTGTGTGTGTGTGTGTGTGTGTGTGTGTGTGTGTGTGTGTTTGTGTGTGTGTGTGTGTGTGTGTGTGTGTCTGTGTGTGTGTCTGTATGTGCGTGTGTGTGTGCGTGTGTGTGTGTCCGTGTGTGTCTTTGTGTGCGTGCGTGTGCGTGTGTGTGTGTGTGAGTGTGTGTGTGTGTGTGTGTGTGTGGGTGTGTGCATGTGTGTGTGCGTGTGCGTGTGTGCGCGTGTGCGTGTGTGTGTGTGTGTGTGTGTGTGTGTGTGTGTGTGTTGGGTGCGGAGGTGTTTGTGTATAGGGGAAGGGGTAGGGGGGTGTCTTGGGGCAGTGTAAGGCGTGGGAAGGTGTGGGGTGAGATGGTGAGCGGTCACCAGGGTATCATGTGTCAAGCCCCACCCAAGTGAGCCACGGAGTTGTATATTTGAGATATTGAGACCTACTTTAAATTAGGTATTTTAAGTCACTCTGTACACCTTATTGATGACCTAGAGAGGGGTACCTACCATCAGCTCACCCCGAGCAAGCACGCCTAGGTGAGTTTGAAGAGATGTCCTTATGGCGGGGTTGGTCGCTTGCCCTCTCCTCTCTCTGGTATCAATGTTGTCTCCACGTGCTACTGTTGTCTCCACGTGCTCCTGGTAACATTCGTTCCTATCTTCCTCGCTGATCGTCACCACTATGTGCACTTAGCATACGATCCTAAACGGTGCACACACTGCGGGGGATCAATCACTAAGTATGCTACAAACTGCTTCACAACACATTACTCAGCAAAACAAAACGTAGGTCCTGCTAGGCTGGGTGGCTAGGCTGACCCAACGGTACACACTGATCTTGCCACTCGGCCTTATTTTTGTTTCTTAATTGCTCTACCGCTGTAGGAGCTCACTATACACTTGATCACTGCGTTTGCGTACACTTCTGTGACAGAAAACTATGTTTCTTGTCTCGGTGACCCTTCAATGTCTCGAGATAATTGATGTTATTCGCGGACCCTACGGACACAACGTGTGACTCTCTCCAGAGCTGAACTCAGTGATATTTCACTGTGATATTTGTGATATGTGTGATATGTGATATTTCTCTTGTGCAAATTCTACCAAGGTTTGACTTGGGTCTCGTCTCAGTTGTCTAAACTTCTGCCTATAAGCCTCAGGAACAAGTTGATAAGCAGTAAGGATGGCTGCTTTCACCTTATCATAGTCAAAACTGTTACTCAAAGGCATAGCTGCAAATATCTTCTGTGCCTTTCCCACCAACTGACCTTGAAGAAGAGATACCCATTGTGTTTCAGGCCACTCCATACTCTGTGCCAACTTTTCAAAATGTATGAAGAATTGGTCTGGGTCAGACTCACAGAATAGAGGAAACTTGACATTTTTGTGAATCTTTAACTGCCCAGGTGTTCCTAAATCGTCAACACCGGTATTTTCTGATCTAATTCCCAACTCTGCTAGCCTAATCTGTAACTCTATCTTTTTCTGAGCTAGCTCCACTTCTAACCTCTTCATAGCGAGTTCTTGAGCTTGCTCTGCCTCTAGCCTCTTCTGAGCTTGCTCTGCCTCTAACTGCAACTTCTTTAGTTCCAATTCTGCCTGCCACTGCATCTGAGTCTTTACCTTTCCTGTAGTTACAACATTTACACCACTGGTGGACGGGGACTGCTCTAATATTTCCTGTGGGAGAATTTGCTCATCTACCCAGTGTATCATTATTTCTCGTAGCAGTTCCGTCTTCACCATTCCCATGTGCAATAATAGTCCATAGTGCTTGCCAACAGCCACTAGGATAGACTTTTTTGCCGCTTTCAAACCCTCAACACTAGGATTGTCGACAATTTGTTGTGCTACCAAATCCATTTTTAGTGTGCTAAGATACAGCAGACTCCAACACAATTTATAATTCTGCACCCACATTTCTCTTTTTAGGCTGAGAATTTGTTTTGAAAACTCATAAGGACAGTGCTTAGTTTACTTGACTACCCTGTCAACTGGTAATTTTTTTTGCACTCGAGAACACGCACAAAAATTCTTAAAACACTTTTCATAAAGATTAATAAAATGTACATAAATAAGTAATAAAGTTCATATTCATATTATTATTCCTATATTAAAAAATATTCTAAATATCTACACAAGTTAAAGTGAAAAAATAAGCTACAATTTTTATATCAGGTTACACCTACAGGCTATCCACTTTTATTAGGCTTTCGATCAGGCTGCTCAATATGTGAGGTGCTCTCGGACAGGCTACCCAATTCTATCATGGGGCGTGTGTTACTGATGTTATCAGCCATGATACGTTTTTGTTGTCATAGAGAGCTAGTGAGAATTTTGTGGTGGTGGTCCTTACCAGGTTGTCTAGGGAGTAAGGGAAACAGCCTAGTACACGAGTCACAAATTTATACGTACAAGTCACAGGATTACATTTAACAAGGCGTTCTCCTTACAACATAAGATCACTATGTATTATAACTCAAGTGGCTCTGACCACCCCACGGCTCACTGTTCCATTCCTGGTGTCATGCACCCAGCCACAAACCGCTATCATCCAACGACACATATATTTTTGCCTCTAGGAAACCTGGACTCTTATAAAACCTCTCCAACTTCTGCAATATTACTCTACCCAATCTTGCAACCCTGGATATAGACAAGGATAGGCTTATCTGACTGAACGGCCGGAGAAAACCCCTCAAATAGCAGGAACGGTCGGCAGCGATATACCTCCCCCTTCAGTCAAGATGGCGTCCACCTCCCTTGCCTCATCGCCCCTTAATACTCTACTCTTTACATATGCTATCAAACACATTAATGATTTTATTTACTATATTCCCCCATGCATACATTTTTATAGAGTCCATTTTTCCCTTACATAGTAAAGCTATTCAAGTTCATATTATTTCTTATGATCTCCAGCTGAGAAGGCACTACTTTACTGGGCGGAGTAATAATGATGACTCGCAGCCTCTCTGATCTCAGCTGGGGATATATATTAATATACACTCTCCCTGTGTCCACCAACATTTTACAACCGAAACCAACCTCCACAGGAGGTAAGGTTCATAACACTCAACAAGGTGACCATTGTGGATGCCTACCCGCTGCTCCTCCTCGAGGACTGCATCGAGGAGCTGGGAAACACCAAGTATGTCTCGAAATTCGACCTCTCGAGGGGGTATTATCAAATCCCACTCACTGAACGTGGTAAACAACTAACTGCGTTCGTGACACCCAAGGGTGTTTTTGAGTATCAAGTGTTACCGTTTGGCTTGCGTAATGCCCCTGCCACGTTCCAGAGACTCATGAACTCTTTGCTCGCTAATGTGCCAAATTGTCGGGCGTATTTAGATGATATTGTGCTCTTTGATAGTAATTGGGCTGACCACATAGCTAGGTTACGCCAGTTGTTCACAGTTTTAAAACAGGAAAATCTGACCTTAAATACGAAAGTGTCATTTTGGCCAAGGCACAGTGACGTACCTAGGTTATGAAGTGGGCCAAGGAAAAGTGTTACCTCGGCAAGATAAAATCCGTGCCATTCTGGAGTATCCAGTGCTAAAGTCTAAAAAGGACATTCTAAGATTTATTGGTATGTGTGCGTACTATCGAGGCTTTTGTCAGAACTTTTCCAGTGTGGCCACTCCTCTCATAGACTTGTTGCGGAAGGCCGTTAAATTTAAGTGGTCATCAGACTGTGCAGAGGCATTTAAAAATTTGAAATTGATCTTAGCTTCCGCCCCAGTGCTCGCTAGTCCAAGGTTCGACAGACCATTTAAAATTCATGTTGACGCGTCTGACTCGGGTGCTGGTGCAGTGTTGTTGCAAACTGGGGATGATCAAGTGGAACACCCAGTATACTATTACTCTGTGAAATTTGACAAGGTGCAACGCAATTATTCAGTGGTAGAAAAAGAGGCGTTGGTGCTAGTGTTTACACGTGAAAAGTTCGAAGTTTACCTCACAGGTAATATAGTGGAAGTGTACACGGACCATAACCCACTAGTCTTCCTGAATCAGATGAAGGGGAAGAATAAATGCATCCTCAGGTGGGCATTGTACCTACAGGACTTCAATCTTTCCATTACCCACCTACCGGGCCGGCTCAACGTGATAGCCGACGCTCTGTCCCGGTTGCCTGAATAACATTCATCTGGGCCACAGGAAGCCATTTACCAACTGTCATGCTTTAGTTATTTTTTTTTTTTTTGTAGGTTCTCCTGTGATATTAAATATTCTGTGTCCAATTTATTTACTTCCCTGTTTTTTTTTTGTGTGTATGTGTTTTTTTTTCTTTCAGAGAATTCCTTTGTACTTTTCTTGCAGAGAAATTGTTGTTTTTGATTGATTTTTTATGTCATAAATTTTCCTTTTTATTCTCTGTTTACTCTTACAAAAAAAATATGACTATTATTCTAGTAGTCACATTTTTTTTCTCTGAAGGGGAGAGGAGTGTTACAACCCTGGGTTCCTCAGTGGAAACCAGAGGTAAGAATTGAGCTAAATAAACTACCTTATAGTATTGGGAATGTATGGCATGCTGCATTTGTTTCAAATCAAATCAAGTTTGTAGCTTCCCTGCCAGACGTAAGACTATTCTTGTTTTTCAAAGAGCATTTAAAGACCGAGCTTGGAGCTGATTATTAAATAATAAAATAGGCACCAACTATGTTTATTTATTTATTTATTTATTTATGCATATACAAGAATGTACATAAGGAATGTGAGGATACAAATATGGTAATTACAGTCTTGTAAAGCCACTAGCACGCGCAGCGTTTCGGGCAGGTCCTTAATCTAAGAAAATTTTGAGGAGGTAAATATTTGCAAAATTTATAGACAAAAAAATGATAACAGATTACATGGAATGAAAAAAAAGATGAGAGAAAATTATAGGTACAGTATATTAAAGCACATAGGTAGCTATGATTGATTGCAATGACAGCTTAAAATGGTAGTTGACAACAAATTGGTAGGCACAATACAGCAGAAACAATATAAGATTGATTGCAATGACAGCTTGAATGGTAGTTGACAAAAATTGGTAGTCACAATACAGCATATGGCTAGCACATAAAAGAAGACAGCAATGAACACAATGATAAGGTTGTTTGATATTACATAAAAATTAGGAGATTGGGTAACACTAGGTACAGAGCAAATTTAAAGCTCAGTGTAGGAAACTAAATAGATGAAGTTAGGTACTTTTTGGTTTTGCTTTTAAATAAGGCAAAAGTTTTACAGTTTTTCAATTCACTAGGGAGTGAGGTCCATAGACTAGGTCCCTTAATTTGCATAGAGTGTTTACACAGATTAAGTTTGACCCTGGGGATATCAAAGAGATATTTATTTCTGGTGTGGTGATAATGGGTCCTATTACATCTGTCCAGGGAGAGTTTCAGAGCATGGTTTGCATTTAAGAACAGGGTTTTGTAAATGTAGTTGACACAAGAGAATGTGTGGAGGGAGTTAATATTTAGCAAGTTTAGAGATTTAAACAAGGGAGCTGAGTGTTGTCTGAAAGCAGAGTTAGTTATTATTCTGATAGCAGATTTTTGCTGTGTGATGATGGGCTTAAGGTGGTTTGCAGTGGTAGACCCCCATGCACAGATACCATAATTAAGATAGGGGTAGATTAGTGCATAATATAGTGAGAGGAGAGCAGAGTTAGGAACATAATATCTGATTTTGGAGAGTATACCAACTGTCTTAGAGACTTTCTTAGTTATGTGTTGAATGTGGGTGCTGAAGTTGAGTCTCTTGTCTAGGAATAGGCCAAGAAACTTGCCATCATTTTTATTACTGATGTTAATGTTGTCTATCTGTAGCTGAATTGCATTTGATGATTTGCTTCCAAATAAGATGTAGTAAGTCTTTTCGATGTTTAATGTTAGTTTGTTCGTTGACATCCATAAGTGGACTTTTTTTAATTCATTATTCACAACATTATTTAGTGTATGTGGGTTGAGGTTTGAGTAGATAAGGGTAGTATCGTCAGCAAACAATATAGGTTTGAGAATATTAGAGACATTAGGCAGATCGTTTATATATATAAAAAATAGAAGAGGTCCTAAGATGCTGCCCTGTGGCACTCCAACGGTAATTGGTAGAGTGGAAGAAGTTGTATCATTGATGGTTACATATTGGTGTCTGTCACTAAGATAGGATCAGATGTAGTCAAGGGCAAGGCCTCGGATTCCATAATGCTGGAGTTTAAGTAAGAGGTAGTTGTGATTAACAGTATCAAAGGCTTTTCTTAGGTCAATGAAGAGTCCAATCGGAAACTCATTTTTGTCAAGGGCTGAGTAGATAATGTCAAGGAGACTAATGATTGCATCATTGGTACTCTTTTGGGACCGGAAGCCAAACTGGCAGGGGCTGAGTATGTCGAATTTTACGAGGTAGGAATAGAGCTGTTTGTAAATAATTTTTTCAAATATTTTTGATAGAATGGGTAGATTTGATATTGGTCTATAATTGTTTATGTCCGCCGGATTGCCTCCTTTATGGACTGGCGTTACTCTTGCTTTTTTGAGGATATCAGGGAAGGTGTGACACTCTATAGATTTGTTGAACAGTAGTGCTATGGGTGGGGCAAGGGCATGGGAGGCTCTCTTGTACACAATGGACGGAATTTCACTGGTGTTCCCTGCCTTGGTTTTTAGAGAGTGTATGATGGACACAACATCTGCCGGGCTGATTGGTGAAAGGAGAAGAGAGTTTGGATAGCTGCCTGAGAGATATGTGTTAATATGTGTCTGAGTCTGTGGGATTTTACTGGCAAGATTATCACCAACCGATGAAAAGAAACTATTAAATTCATTTGCCATTTCTAAATCAGTTGACGGTATATCCCCATCCTTGTAGAGTTTTATTTGGTTATGTGAGTGTTGTTTAGTTCCTAGGATACTAGAGATAGTTTTCCAAGTGTTTTTCATGTTGCCTTTTGCTTCATTGAATCTATTCACATAATATGCAAGTTTTGCCTTTCTTATGATACTGGTAAGCATTGATGAGTACCTTTTAGCTACTTCCTTTGAAACTAGGCCAATCCTAACTTTCTTTTCATATTCATGTTTCTTGTTGATTGTTTACTAATACTTTCTAATCATTTGAAAAGTAAACCTGAGTAAACTTGGGATAGGAATGCTATACGATTAGTTGAGTAGTCTGCTGGCAGCGAGTGAACTGAGGGAGGAGAGTGGAGACGATCTCTCTTCTCTGTTGGCGTTCGAGGGGTAAACATCGGGACTCTGTGGCTGCACCTCTCTCCCCTTCTACCTTTCCTCTTACTTATTTCCCTTACCTTAAGTTAAGTTATACCCTGTGTTTGTAAGTGTGCCTACTCTGGTAGTGAAAGATTGGTGAGACCTGGGGGTTAGTATTTGCCAGTGTTTTGGGTACCCTAAGTGTAGTGTTGTGTTGTATTAGGGTACCACGTGGTCTCACTACCCTAAGCTGCATCAAGCATCAGTTCTTAACCAGTAGTACTTTACCCTAGCTTGTTTGCAGTGTAAACCTTGTATCCTGCTTGAGTTTTGTTGGGTTCCCAGCCATATTGGTGTGTCTTTAAATGAGCGTGCGGATGCTGCCGCCAAGGAAGCTGTCCGCTCTTGTCCCATCTCTCGTAAAGGCATTCCGTATTCCGACTTTTACCCGGTTATCCATTCCTCAGTCCTTACCCGTTGGCAGGCTTCTTGGTTGCCTGTTACTGGTAACAAGCTACGTACTCTTAAATGTTGTGTTTCCTCGTGGCCGTCCTCCTTCCACCGTAACCGGCGGTGGGAAACAGCTCTGGCGAGGTTGCGTATTGGCCATACTCGCTTAACCCATGGTCACTTGATGGAGCGCCGCCCTGCTCCTTATTGTCCTAGTTGCATTGTCCCTCTTACGGTCGTGCATGTCCTTCTTGAATGACCTGACTTCCAGGATGAGCGTATGTCTTGCTTTCCGACCGCCCCTCGCGGTCACCTGTCCCTCGATAGAATTCTTGGTGACTCTGATACTTTTGATATCGTTCGCCTTATGCGTTTTTGTTCTCGTATTGGCATCCTTGGTGATATTTAGCGCCCTCTGATTATTTTGCGTATTTGATGGTGCTACATAGCCTTCCCGGTTTGGTGCCTTCTTTTGATAATTACTTACTTACTTGTATCCTGCTTATGTGGACCAAGGCTTTTAACGTAAGATAGTGTGGTAAAGTAATTATTATTGTTATTGGTGTGAATGTATATGAGGGGTTGTTAAGGGGTTAATAAATAAGTAAGTTAGTTAAAGGAGTATCCATTTTTCCTGTGTAGGAGATCTATGATCAACCTCTAGGCTGACTATTGCTGTAATAAGCCACTACAAGTTTATGTTTATATATTTAATGGGGGCCAGGCCGTTTAGATCTCCCATATTCGATAACTCTCAATGCTAACTACTGCCCCTACATCCATGTTAAACTAGATCCCCCATAGTACAGACTCCAATATATAACAGTCCTATTTGCCTTATTACGAATATTCATGCATTGATACTTTTGTTTTAAATTTTTACTTATCATAACTCCCAGATCCCTTTCGCAATTCGACTTCGCAATCTCAACACCATCTAGCTCGTATCTTGTAACTCTATCATCATTACCTAGCCTCAAAACTTTACATTTAACAGCATTAAACTGCATCTGCCAATCCTTTGACCATTTCAAAACCCTATTTAGATCAACTTGAAGTGATAGTGAGTTTCCTCCGTGTTAATTTCCCTGCCGATTTTTGTATCATCAGCAAATTAGCCAATGTTGCTACTCAAACCTGAATCTAAATCATTGATGTATATTATAAAGAACAGAGGTCCCAGGACAGAGCCCTGAGGTACTCCACTTACAACATTTTCCCACCCTGACTTAACCCCCATTTATACTAACTCTCTGTTTCCTTTGGAATAGCCATGCCCTAATCCAACTTAATATAGCACCTCCAATACCATGAGCCTCTATTTTTTTAATTAGTCTTTCATGTGGCACCGTATCAAAAGCTTTGCTAAAGTCAAGGTACACAACATCACAATCCTTACCACTATCAACTGCCTCAACTATGCTGGAGTAAAAAGATAGCAAATTTGTTAAACATGAACGGCCATTTATAAAACCATGTTGCAACTCATTTATTAATTTGTGTTTTTCCAGATAAAGACGAATTTTATTTGAAATTATCGATTCAAGTAACTTTCCCACAATAGACGTTAGGCTAATTGGTCGATAGTTTTACGCAAGTGATTTATCTCCTTTCTTAAAAATTGGTATCACATTAGCAACTTTCCGTAACTCTGGCACTCTGCCTAACTCTATTGATTTATTAAATATGGTAGACAGTGGGTCGCAAAGCTCCTCTTTGCATTCTTTAAGCACCCTGGCAAACACTTCATCCGGCCCTGGGGATTTGTCTGGTTTGAGTTTAACTATTTGTTTAATTACATCCTCCCTGGTAACTGCTAAACTAGTCAACCTGTCCTCGTCCCCACCCACATATACTTGTTCGGCTGAGGGCATATTGTTAAGTTCCTCTTTAGTAAATACAGATATAAAATATTTCTAAAAAATACTACTCATCTCTTCATCATTATCTGTTATTTGACCTGTCTCAGTTTTTAATGGACCTATCCTCTCCCTAATCTTTGTCCGGTATAACTGGAAAAACCCTTTAGGATTTGTCTTTGCTTGCTCTGCTATGCGAACTTCATAGTTTCTTTTTGCTTTCCTTATCTCTTTGTTAGTATTTCTAACCAGATGTACGAATTCCTGTTCTAAACTGACTTCCCCATTCATAATCCTTTTGTACCACGCTCTCTTTTTACCAATAAGGTTCTTCAGATCCTTTGTTATCCACTTTGGATCATTAGTATTCGATCTATTCAATTTATATGGTATACTACATTCCTGGGTTTCGCTTAGAATATTTTTAAATAGGTTATATTTTGAGTCCACATCGAAAACCACTTTTACGTCACCTATTGTTGGGTTCACGTCTAGCTCTAAGACCGGCCCACACCCCATACCCAAGACTTTCCAATCTATTTGACCCAAAAAATTTCTTAGGTTATTGAAATTAGCTTTTCGAAAATCAGGTACTTTAACAGAATTTTCTCCTACAGGTCTATTCCATTCTATGCTAAATCTGATTTCTTTATGATCACTGTTCCCTAGCTCATTCCTTATTTCGTTGTCCTTAATTTGTGTTTCCCTGTTAGTTAACACTAAATCTAAAATATTAGTTTCCCGCGTTTGTTCCTTAACGTGTTGCGTAAGAAAGCAATCGTCAATTAATTCTAGAAAATCTTCTGCTTCATTATTCCCTGTTTTGTTCAACCAGTTTATTCCACTAAAATTAAAGCCACCCATGACATAAATACTGTTAGATCTAGATGCTCTAGATATTTCATCCCATAGATGCTTTGCTTCCATTCTGTCAAAATTTGGTGGCCTATATATAACTCCTATTATAATATTATTTGCTTTTTCGTTTAATTCTATCCAAATAGTTTCTGTGTGTGACTCAGACTTGATTCCCTCTTTGAGACTACATTTCAAATTGTTCCTAACGTATATGGCTACTCCCCCTCCTCGTCTAATATATCTATCTGTGTTAAATAGTTTAAATTCATTTATTTGATATTCAGCTAATAGTTCTCTATTTTCTACATTCATCCACGTTTCGGTAAGCGCGATAATATCTATTTTTTTCTGTGCAGACAAGAGCATTTAATTTGTTTATTTTATTTCTTAGACTTCTACTGTTAGTGTAATATACCCTAAGTGAATTGTTATTTTGAGGCCCTTCAATTTCCCTGATCATTTTGCCAATTCCTTTCTCCCCCAAACACATACTTTTATTATCTCCTTCCTCCAAATCAATTCCCATACCACTATCTACTAACAGTTTAAACCCAAACAAACACCTCTAACCACTGGTTCCAATGAGTTCGCAACAGCAACAACTCCAGCCCTCGATAGATGCACCCCATCCCGAGCATACATTTCATTTCTTCCATAGAAGTGTTCCCAGTTGTCTACGAAATATATTGCATTAGATTTGCAATATCTTTCCAGCCTGCAATTGACACCAAGTTCCCTCCACATCCATTCATTTCCCACTCCTTTTCTTGGAAGAATGCCACATATGATCGGGATTCCTCCCTTGCTCGTAACTAATTCTATTGCTGTCTTGAATCTCTGTATTAGTTCCTCAGTCCTAACTCGCCCAACATCATTACCACCTGCACTAATACAAATAATGGGTTTGTTCCCATTTCCCGTCATAATATCTTTCATGTTTCCAACAATATCACCAATACCAGCTCCTGGATAGCAAACCCTTAACCTGTTTCCTTTATCTCTGGCACAAAACGTTTTGTCTAAATACCTCACCTGGGAATCTCCCACAACCAAAATTCGCTTCGTTCCTCCCTTTTCCTTTAGGGCACTTTGAGGGACCTGCGCTTCAATGTTCCTCGTTGCTACGCCTCCTCGTTGAACTACAGGTTCACCACAGAACTCGTCCTCTAACACATCATATGCGTTAGAAGTCCTTAGGCTATTAGGTGTCGGTTTTGCCAAGGTCTTCTTAAGACTCCTGTCCTTTACAACTTGCCAAGACGAGGACTTTTTAACACTGGTCTCCTCCTTTGTTTCTTCCTGATGTTGTTTCAGCTGTCGTACCTCCTCCCGTAGCGAATCCAGCTCTGTCCTCAGAGCTCCAACTAAATTCACCAGTTCCTTCACTAATCCTTCCATTATTGCTGTAATTATATTACTACAATCGGAGCTCCAGCTAACACAACCTCTCACTGTCACAGTTACCTTTGTTCTTATATTCTTATGTTCTTATACTAACTCTCTGTTTCCTTTGGAATAGCCATGCCCTAATCCAACTTAATATATCACCTCCAATACAATGAGCCTCTATTTTTTTAATCAGTCTTTCATGTGGCACTGTATCAAAAGCTTTGCAAAAGTCAAGGTACACATCACAATCCTTACCACTATCAACTGCCTCAACTATGCTGGTATAAAAAACTTGCAAATTGTTAAACATGAACTGCCATTTGTAAAACCATGTTGCGACTCATTTATTAATTTGTGTTTTTCAAGATGAAGACGAATTTTATTTGCAATTATCGATTCAAGTAACTTTCCCACAATAGACGTTAGGCAAATTGGTCGATAGTTTGACGCAAGTGATCTATCTCCATTCTTAAATTTTTTTATCACATTAGCACTCTACCTAACTCTATTGATTTATTAAATATGGTAGACAGTGGCTCGGAAAGCTCCTCTTTGCATTCTTTAAGCACCTGGCAAACACTTCATCCGGCCCTGGGGATTTGTTTGGTTTGAGTTTAACTATTTGTTTAATTACATCCTCCCTGGTGTGAGATTTTTTCTTTGACAGGTTATCAAAAGAATTAAGTCCTATTGATGCTACGTTAATCGCAACTACCTCGCAAGAGAGGCAGACCTTAAACAGCAAGAGCTGCCAGTGGCAGATATTTAATCTTAAAGCCTAAGATCATAGGACCGCGGGAGCAAACCGCCAGGCGAAACCACTCGGGTAACACCTGTCACTTAGGTCGCTGGCTCCTCCTAGTTTGACAACTAATAAAGGGTAGCCGACGGATTCTCACCTCTTATTTATAGAAGTGTGGTGCTGTGCAATGGACTCGAGCTTTAGATACAGACTTAATATGAACATAAGCAGGCAAAGCGTTGCAGAACATAAAATGTGGGGCAGTAATATTGGAAGGTTTGACGTAAACGACCGCTTCTATAACAAAACAATTTATTCACAAAACAAGAACTAAAACTACTACACAGTGAATTTACGTTACTTTACTGTCACTCCAGTGGCACATTAAAGGACAGCTAATCAACAGCCTGATGGACCCACGGTCTCCTTATCCCGTCGTCGCTGACTGAACAATGAAACTAACTGAACAAAGTGGTGCCCACTGGTGACGCAAGCTTGCAATCAATATTGTCACGGCTTCACGGTGACCAATACTATAATCACAAAAACTTGACTGGCGCTCGCTGTCCACAACGAGGTACCAAGTAACAAGGCGTTTAATCCAAGAATGATAACCCTTTATAAAAAATCTTACGTTAACACTTGTCTCTCAGGACAATCAAAACAAAAGTTACTCTAATTGAATTTAAACAATTACGTTAACACACACGTGTCTCAACGACACTTAAATGGCATCAATAACTCGTAAATCAATTAATTACATCAACTTGAAAGTCAAGCATTCGGTGAGTAATTCCCAATTAATTACTGAATACAACAGCCTATTAATTCAGACGAGTATTGATAAAGCCTACTGTCTCACAACTGACAGTTCTCTTTCGGTCTTACGACAAGATTACCTTAACGAGGGTAGACTACTGTACCACACACAATGTTCCAATACTCCGTGTAAACAACAACATCAACACCTGGTGAATTCACTAAGTGGCGATTACTAATTCTCCTTAATTAGCTACGAGTGCTTAATCACTCTGTCCGCAGACAGAGCTGATCAGTCCAACGAATTACGGAAGCTTAATTACAGCGCAATTGACTCCGATCATAACAGACCGTCAACCCCTTACGTTAATCACTCAATTAACGACAGCTCGTTAAATCGTTAACACTACGTTAGTCTTCACTTGACAATTCCTCCACTGTGTGAACTTCACTGTGACTGTTGCCTTTACACGTCCCTACGTTAATCACAACAATGTTCAACGAACAAGTGACCTCGTTAAGTAAATCGTGACCCCCGGTGACGTTAACTGACTCTAATTCTCACGGAATCCTTCACAGTACACAACGCCTTCCACCAAGGTCAAACTTGTCTACGGTTTACACACACAGTACAACACAGTACAACACAGTACATCCTTGCCACTCACGGCAAAACTTGTAAATGACTTCCCCCAGTAAATTATCCACCAATAATTTACACTTTACCACAACACAACAGTAAAATATATAACCAAGGGAAATCTCCCTGTTACCACTTTTCACTGCTGAAAAAAGGGAATCAAATTACAGCGAATACATACACGACACATAAAGAAAAATTATAGAAGTAAATAACTCACTTTACTCTACCTCTGAATGTGTCACTAGGTGTCTTCACACACGTCAAAATCACAGTTGGGCCCAATCCTCAACTTGATGACAACAACAGGGTAGACTCATACGTCTCCAATTCCCATTCACCTCCCCAGGTGGTCCCAGGGACAGAGGACAGACGGAACACTGGGGGCGAACCCAGCTTCAGAGTTTTATTACCCAAACGGAAACAGTGTACTTACATCAATGATGTGGGGCCCCTCTTTCACTCACACATACACGTCAACCACACTCCCACTGCTGCTGCTGGATGATGACGTAGGCGTCCTCACTTCCTACACGTGGTCAGGTGGAGCACAGGGTCCTAGACCACGGGATTAGCTCTACACACACACAGAGACCAGGATGGCGCAGACACACCGGCTAAGGCAAGCCAGGGTGCGCGCAACAGCA
This sequence comes from Procambarus clarkii, assembly GCF_040958095.1. Classification (NCBI taxonomy): domain Eukaryota; kingdom Metazoa; phylum Arthropoda; class Malacostraca; order Decapoda; family Cambaridae; genus Procambarus; species Procambarus clarkii. The sequence continues at coordinate 49,096,557 of NC_091155.1, forward strand.
GGAATGCGGTACCACACCCCTTCCACTTGACACGGTACCCCAGGATACGACGGTACACGGTGTTACACGGTACACGAGACCCGAGAAGGAGTCCTTCACTGTTCCTCAGAATTATAACATTTAAGGTTTCTCTCATAACACTGAAACCTTTTCTGGCACGTCTCACAGCAGTATCTTCAAGCACAGATACGATCGACGGCGGATGTCACTTTTGTAGCCCGATAATTAATGCCTCACTCAGTCCAGTTCCTCTAAGATGGCGTCCCACAATTACGCGGCTAGATGACAAGTTCACACGGCTCGATACAAGCCCCTTTCCGATTACCGGATTCTTACGCACGGCACACGGAAAGATAGCAAGATGTAGGCGTGACTTTAGTAACGTTGCAGGCTGTATTTCCCGATGCTTGGCCTAGCACGGGAAATGTCCTGTCCTCAGGCAGCAACGTCCTAGGTAAGAATGTCTTTCCCGCCAATATCATGCCTGGGGGTACTATGCGGTACCCCTCAGCGTCTTGGCCAATCACAGTTCAGCATTTCTGAGGCCCAGGCCCTCAGCCACTCCCGCACCTGCCCCATGACGCTACCCCCTCTCACACGAGGTGGACACGTGATAGGGGGGGTGGTCTACGGCCGTTAACCCTCCATACCTCCCTCTCTACACTTGACTTGTACAAAAATTTCCCTGAAATCAACTCCCTCCTGTAATTTCCTTCACAGACCTGATACAGCGATCAGAATGACATCAATGGCTAGCAAATGTCATGGGCTGTCCAACGACACCCAACACGACTGTGGAAAAGTTATATTCAGAAAGTTGAATCACCGTGCACATCACCGGTGCACTATGCAATTTCGTACTTAATCCAGTGCACGAGAGAGCAGGGAAAATATGTCTCCTGACACCTGGTAACTGCTAAACTAGTCAACCTGTCCTCGTCCCCACCCACATATACTTGTTCGGCTGAAGGCATATTGTTAAGTTCCTCTTTAGTAAATACAGATATAAAATATTTCTAAAAATACTACTCATCTCTTCATCATTATCTGTTATTTGACCTGTCTCAGTTTTTAATGGACCTATCCTTTCCCTAATCTTTGTCCGGTATAACTGGAAAAACCCTTTAGGATTTGTCTGCTTGCTCTGCTATGCGAACTTCATAGTTTCTTTTTTATTTCCTTATCTCTTTTTTAGTATTTCTAACCAGTTGTACGAGTTCCTGTTCTAAACTGACTTCCCCATTCTTAATCCTTTTGTACCACGCTCTCTTTTTACCTATAAGGTTCTTCAGATCCTTTGTTATCGATCTTCAGATCCTTTGTTATCCATAACAAAGGATATCCATTATCCATAATCGTTTGTTTTAATTATCCATAACTTGAAACAATCGAGGGACCCCACCTCTACTACGTTCTGTGGTAATTGGTTCCACAAATCAACGACCCTGTTACCAACTGCTACTTCTCATGCTGATCCAGCTACTGTTGTTTCTACTATTACACTCTCTGCTGCTGCTTGCTGCACTGCAGTGAACCTCAACTCCTCATAATTACCTTAGCTTGCTGCACTACACTGGACCTCAACTCTTCATAATTACCTTAGCTTGCTGCACTACACTGGACCTACTCTTAATTACCTTCGCTTGCTACACTCTACTGGACCAAAACTCCTCCTAATTACCTTAGCTTGCTGCACTACACTGGACCTCAACTCCTCATAATTAACTTAGCTTACTGCACTACATTGGACCTCAACTCCTCATAATTAACTTAGCTTGCTACACTACACTGAAGCTCAACTCATAACTACTTTAGCTTGCTACACTGCACTGGACCTCAACTCCTCATAATAACCTTCACTTGCTGCACGACACTGGACCTTTATTCCTCATAATTACTTTAGGTTGCTGCACGGTAAAAACATGAGGAGGGGGTTGTGGTGTTTGTGTGTTACTGAAGAAGTCTTGGTTGTAGGGTTGATATAAAGCCATTGCTTGGTCACTGACTTTAATACTTAAGATGTTACATGACTAGTAGCTACCAAGCTTGGCGGGCGTCCTGTGTGCTCTGTTTACCTTCTCTCTGGCGTCTGCTCCGCCACACATAGAAAACGGATGATACCATTTTTTGTGAACATGACATCCCTCCTTTTCTTTAAAAAGAATGAATACAGGATGTCTACCATGCTTGTAGTACAAAGCAAAGTTATTGACACAAAGTAAGTTATTAACATATCAAGAGATATTGCATACATTTAACATTAATTAAGCACACAAAGAATTTAAACAACTTAATCTTTACCACAAAGGATTTCAATGTTAAAAATACATATACAATGTTAAACAAACATGAAAGAAACTGTAATACAAAGTTACAAAATATTGAATGAGATATCTGCATTATTCAAACAATATTAAATTTAGTTTAGCATAATAGGTACATACTTTGCATTACATAGGAACACAATTAATCATCAAATCGTGTAGGGTGTTTTACATGACGTTTAGGACGAGAGTCCTTAAATACAATAACATCCCTTGATGAATTGTTTGTCGGGTTATAACTATTTTTTTTCTTTATCGTTTGCACGACTTTGCACTTCATCATTTTCTACACTAGTTGGAATCACTTTGAAATAAGCCATATTACGTGTTATATTATGATCTCTATTACTAGCTGTTACCATAGTTCCTTTTACACTAATCACTTTATATGGTTTTGTATCTTACGGCATATCTAGCGTTCCCTTTTTTTTCTTTTTAACGAGAACAGTATCTCCAACCTTTATGAATTGTTCCTTTGCATGTTGATCATGAGCAATTTTCATTTTGCCCTTGGCTAGTGCATCCTTCTGAGCGAGACGTTTATCCGTTACCTCGGCTGGCATGACGGGTAGTGCGATTCTCATAGGACGTCCAAATAAAAGTTCACCTGGTGACTTGCCCAGTGTTCCATGCGGTGTTGCACGGTAGTTCCTGAGAAATGGATACATAGCTTGTTTCCAGGATCGTCCTTCGGCATGAGCACAGCGTACCGCTTTCATGAGAGGTTGCATGAATCTCTCAACTTCTCCATTTGCTTGAGGATATAGTGGCATCACACGGTGTAACACTGTAAAAGTGTTTGGTTTAGTTTAATACATACATAGAGTACATGAGTCACAGACAGGGATTAGAGAAGGCGCCAGTTGTCTGCCTGAGATCTCACACCTCAAAGCGTTAATGACCTCAAGTGACCTGAGGTCAGATCATGAGAATTTCACCTTGCTTCCGCTAAGCTTATAATTGTAGTCTGGTAGCCTTCAAACATGCCGACGTTTAAGGAGTGGCTTGGTAGTGCCGGAGGCTAACTACTTGTGGGCGGAGTTAGTACTAGGGTCCCCAATATATACTGAGGGAGCATAGAGCATAAGCATCAAGAGAACAGCAGACGAGCCAGCAGAGCAGATGGCCCTAGCAGGGAGGCTGTCGGCCGGCAAGGCGGGAGTCTCCGTCAACTACAGACCCCCCCCCTCTCTATCCAGCTATAGGCACACACTTGGTGAGTTGAGCAGTAAGGTGACTTGGTCGTGTTTTACAAGTGTTGTGTGATCAGGGGCAGTCAAGTTGTAGTGTTCTCAGATTCTTGGAGGATGACTCACTTTGAATATTAATCTTTAACATTTTAAGTGGATTGCTTATATTATGATACTTAGTATGTGAAATACATGAACTTATTATTTAAATCATCTTTGTTCCCTAGAGCATTGAGTTGAGGTGAGAAAGCCTCGGTGGTTATTAGATTCAAGATATTAATGAGTACATGATTGGAGTTGATACATGGTACAGAGGGAACATACTAATAATGAACTCATGATAACATCCTTTGAGAATTTTGTGATACAGGCAAGTTCCATTCCTTGTCTTGTATGTAATGATCATGAATGGATGGTGGCAGCATTTCGTCTTCTACTATCTACTCTTCTACTTCTACTATCTACTATTCTACTTCTACCTATCTACACCTTTCCCTCCACCCCTCTCTAAACTCTCACTTTCAACTAATGACCCTCCTGGCTCCTCCGACCTCTCTGCCTCTCACCCCAAACCCTCACTAATTACTTCACTATTCATTTCTTTCCTTTCGTTTTCTCTTATACGTTTGTGGCAATGATTCTGTATTCTAGAGTTCTCTCTAGAGTTTCAAGGTAGCTGATCCAGTTACGGCGCCTTGTAGTCTTAGCACCTAGGTAGTCAAATACCTAGGTTACAAGGTGTTGAACGAGTGAGGTTGCCTTAGGAACTCTGGGAGTGCTCTAGAATAGTTAGCTAACTGGGGGCGGGATAACGGACTAGAGAGAGCTGTTTCCCCCGGCCTCGTTAGTTAACTGGGGGGTGGAATAATGGACAAGATAGAGCTATTTCCCTCACCCCCCGTTACAATGTTGGCAGCGGTGTTGAACAATGTTGTAGGTAGATGGTGTTCTTTAACATTGTTCAGTCCCACGTGTCCTTTTTGCCGCTCAGGCGCTATCAGGGAGATCTTGACAGGTGTTTTACTTTCGCGAGTTAGCGAGTTTTTTCAGGTTAGGAGATAGTGATTCTCTTGCGTTGTGGTTTAGTGAGTTTGTAGAAGTTTTGTGAAGTTCAGGGAATGTTCTCCAGAACTTGCGTGTGAAGTGATTTATGTTAGTGATAAGATTTGGTGATTTTGGAACTTAGCGGTGTTGGTAGTGCAGGTCAGCTGAGTGTGACAGGTGACCTCGCATGTCCCACGGGGACACCCAGCCACCGCTGGTCTCCAGGTCAGTGGGGGAGTGGCAGGTGTAGTTCTTAAGTAGTTTTTAAATGGTGGTTCTGCTCAGATTATTGCGATCGACTGTTTTACTCCATTTGAACGCAATAACCCGAGGTGTACTGGTATTGTACAGCATACTAGGGGGAGGCTTAGTATGTCAGTAGACTTCACGTTGGGGACGCTCGACGTTGGATAGTCTGGTCACAGGGGTGACAAAAGTTTTGAGTTGTTGACCGGCGGAGAAGCTAGGGAAACACTCTAGGTCACGTAGGTGGCTGTAGGTTAAGGGTGGGAGTAACGGTTAATTAAGTACTTGAGATTAGGAACGGTACAGTTAAGTTAGGCTAGCGTTTTGTCTATTAGTGTTGATTTTTTTTTGTGACAAGTTAAAAGTAGTGATGACCTTATTCTCTCTTCTCTAACTTTACTCTGTTACTGTTTTATGTTCCACCAAGTCAATATCATTCAGAGTTAATTGGATTATTAAAAATTGAGTGTAGTCGTTGCCAGGAGGAGAGCGTTATGATATAACTGTGTGAACCCTATACAAACTACAGGGTCACACAACAAGATGGAACACGGGTATTGTCGCCTTTCTGTTCACCCACAGGTGGGAGCCAGAAGAGAGGAGAGACGCACATACAAAAGAGGGAGACGGCTGCTGTGTACCATACTCACGGGCGTTTATCACCACCACCACGACCAGCCCACTACCTGGAGGTCATGGCTCCACCACCATCACCACCCCAGGGGACCCCAAGATGCAGCCCTCTCGGTCAGTCAACATTGGTCTACCCAGTGGACCCCAGGACGGATGGACCCCAGCGGACCCCAAGACGGACGGACCCCAATGGACCCCAGGTCGCTTGTCAAAGACCCATGGGAGGAGGAAGAGAGAAGAAAGAAAAGAGAAAAAAGAAGACAGAAGAAAGAAGAAAGAAGAAGGAAGAGAGAAGAAAGAAGAGAGAAGAAAGAAGAAGAAGATAAGACAAGCTGAGTGAGACACGATGCCTAGTGTCCCTTGCTGGTGTCAGCATCATTGCATGGAGCGTAATTGCAAGACAGGATCGTTTGCCTTAACTGGCCGCCCCTCCTGCAAGCATGTTGCTCTGTTGAATGATTCTTCCTGTGTCATGCGGACTTGATGTGGCTGTCAGAAGTAGCTCTCTGAAGGAGGCGTGCTGGAGCAACAGGGAGATAGAAGAGTAAGATGGGATTTCTACTGTTGGCAACTATATGAAGGTCTCGAAACTTGTAGTCCCTATAGCTGTGAAGAACCCCAATATACGTCTCTCATGGTGACTGACGTAGGGCCAATTACAGATCAGCTGGGACAACCGAATTCCACGGTCCTGTGCACAGTTCAAGTAGTAACGGCTTTCTGGTTGACCAAGGGTTGTTGTGCGTTAACGACGGAGAAGCGACGGAGGCAGTTGTGTTGAAGAAATGTGGTACAGGATTATCTACAAGACCAAGCAGTGACGTCGCCCAGCCAGAGACAATGGACGTCTGTCTATATATTTCATTTTTAGAGTAGGATGATGTTTATTTGTTTAGCTAGGATGTATTTTTTTTATTTCGTAAATAAAGTTGTTGCACACAGCTAGCTTGCTTTAGCAGTGTTGCAAAAACTTTATTTCGGGGAGAAGGGGAGATGTAACACTGTAAAAGTGTTTGGTTTAGTTTAATACATACATAGAGTACATGAGTCACAGACAGGGATTAGAGAAGGCGCCAGTTGTCTGCCTGAGATCTCACACCTCAAAGCGTTAATGACCTCAAGTGACCTGAGGTCAAATCCTGAGAATTTCACCTTGCTTCCGCTAAGCTTATAATTGTAGTCTGGTAGCCTTCAAACATGCCGACGTTTAAGGAGTGGCTTGGTAGTGCCGGAGGCTATCTACTTGTGGGCGGAGTTAGTACTAGGGTCCCCAATATATACTGAGGGAGCATAGAGCATAAGCATCAAGAGAACAGCAGACGAGCCAGCAGAGCAGACGGCCCTAGCAGGGAGGCTGTCGGCCGGCAGGGCGGGAGTCTCTGTCAACTACAGACCCCCCCCCCCCCTCTCTATCCAGCTATAGGCACACACTTGGTGAGTTGAGCAGTAAGGTGACTTGGTCGTGTTTTACAAGTGTTGTGTGATCAGGGGCAGTCAAGTTGTAGTGTTCTCAGATTCTTGGAGGATGACTCACTTTGAATATTAATCTTTAACATTTTTAGTGGATTGCTTATATTATGATACTTAGTATGTGAAATATATGAACTTATTATTTAAATCGTCTTTGTTCCCTAGAGCGTTGAGTTGAGGTGAGAAAGCCTCGGTGGGCACTAGATTCAAGATATTAATGAGTACATGATTGGAGTTGATACATGGTACAGAGGGAACATACTAATAATGAACTCATGATAACATCCTTTGAGAATTTTGTGATATAGGCAAGTTCCATTCCTTGTCTTGTATGTAATGATCATGAATGGATGGTGGCAGCATTTCGTCTTCTACTATCTACTCTTCTACTTCTACTATCTACTATTCTACTTCTACCTATCTACACCTCTCCCTCCACCCCTCTCTAAACTCTCACTTTCAACTAATGACCCTCCTCGCTCCTCCGACCTCTCTGCCTCTCACCCCAAACCTTCACTAATTACTTCACTATTCATTTCTTTCCTTTCGTTTTCTCTTATACGTTTGTGGCAATGATTCTGTATTCTAGAGTTCTCTCTAGAGTTTCGGGTAGCTGATCCAGTTACGGCGCCTTGTAGTCTTAGCACCTAGGTAGTCAAATACCTAGGTTACAAGGTGTTGAACGAGTGAGGTTGCCTTAGGAACTCTGGGAGTGCTCTAGAATAGTTAGCTAACTGGGGACGGGATAACGGTCTAGAGAGAGCTGTTTCCCCCGGCCTCGTTAGTTAACTGGGGGGTGGAATAATGGACAAGATAGAGCTATTTCCCCCACCCCCGTTACAACGGCGGTGTTAGAATCCAATATGCTCAGCAAAGTTGACGAAGTCTTGTCCATTGAATGGCGGTCCATTGTCCGTCTTGACAACTCCAGGAATGCCAAAGTTTGAAAAGATCTTGTCGAGTTTCGGGATGACGGCCTTTGCAGATGTGGAAGTGATGATTTCTACTTCTGGATAACGTGAGTAATCATCAATGACTACCATCAAGTACTCTCCTGGTGGTAGTGGTCCGCAGAAGTCCATCGATACTTCCGTCCATGGTGCAGCAGGTAGTGGTGAAGGTTGTAGAGGTGTTGGTCTTAAAGTATCCACTGCAGCTTGGCAAGGGACACAGGCATCATGCATATCCTTTGCTTGACGATCAATGCCAGGAAACCACATCTTTTCTCGTAGCAGCTGTTTGGTCCTAACAAGACCTTGGTGTCCTTGATGTGCAAGCTTCAGAGCACGCTGCTGGAGAACAGCTGGAATGACGATACGAGTACCTCGCAGCACGGTGTCGCGTTGTTGCGTAACACTTAATTCTGTCTGGATGCGTTCAAGTGCTTTGAATGCATCTTGGTCAACTCCTGAGGGTGGGATGCGTGGAAACTCTTTCTTAGTCATAGCATCCACTGTTGCTTGCAGAGTTGGGTCCTCTAGGGTTGCAGTATGGATTTTATCAAGAGTGAGAGCCTTAGGGACTGCATCACAGGTTACAGAGTGTACATATTCCTTGGCAACTTGCTGATGCTTGGTGATGGTGAAACTGTTGGCAGGATGTCGATTGATGTAATCAGCAGGATTGCCTGCACCCGGCTTGTATTTCACCGTAAAGTTGTATGGTTGCAGACGAAGAGCCCATCTCTCAATGCGAGCTGGTGGTTTGGACTTTGGATTATTGAAGATGGTCTCCAACGGTTTGTGGTCAGTGACTATCGTGGTGAAGGGTGCACCAAGCAGATACTCATTGAAGTGTTCACAGCCCCATACAAGAGCAAGAGCTTCCTTCTCTGTCTGACTGTATCGTTGCTCAACATCTGTGAGAGAACGGCTGGCGTAGGCAATTACTTCTCTGGAATCTGGTTGACCAGGTTTGTGTTGGGCTAAAACAGCATCTAAACCAACAGGACTAGCATCCACCGTTAACTCAGTGTCCATTGATGGATCAAAAAACGCAGCAGTCGCATTCTCTACTAGTGCATCTTTCACAGCATCAAATGCATTTTGCTCGATATCGCTCCAGTACCATGATGCATTTTTCTTCAGGAGCTAACGTAGAGGCTTCGTAATGGTAGCAAAATCTGGAATGAAGCGAGAACAGTAGTTTGCCATTCCCAGAAAACTATGTACTTCAGTGGACGTTGAAGGAGGTGCAGCATTCTTGATATCTGCAACTTTCTTAGGATCTGGAGACAGACCTTTGTCACTAAGTACATGTCCAAAGAATTCAATTTTACATTGATTGAACTCACACTTTGCTCGGCTTAACGTCAGATTCTTTTCTCGTAAGCATTGCAATGTTGCACGAAGAGCTTTGTCGTGTTCAGCTTGGGTACGGCCATAAACAATGATGTCATCAGACATGTCAGCATTAGGTATATCTTGCAATACCTGGCTGATGATGTGCTGGAATACCTAGGCAGCACTGTTAATACCAAAACTCAGGCGCTTGTACCTATACAGACCTCGATGTGCCGTAAACGTTGTGATGAAGCGACTCTCATCATCAAGTTCAAGCTGATGATAGCCCTTGTTTAAATCTAACTTGCTGAATACAGTTGCACCATTCAAGCGGTAAATCATATCATCTACAGTGGGTGTAGGATGGCGTTCACGCATTATTGCCTTATTGGGAACACGCATGTCCACACAAATGCGTATCTTATCTGGATTCTTCGGCTTTGGTGGAGTGACAATTGGGCTTACCCATGGTGTTGGGCCTGTTACTGGTTCAATGATATCTAGTTCGATCAGCCTATCCAGTTCGGCATCGACTTTCTTGCGAGTATGGAATGGTTGTCGGCGATGTGGTTGGGCAACTGGAATTACATCTGGGTTGATATGCAGATGTACTTTGCTATCAGTATAACAACCTATGGATTTAAATCGATCAGAAAATTCAGCAACAATACCATCAACATTGTTTGCAGATTCCACTGCTACAGCATTAGAAAGCTGAAGTAGCCCCAATTTGGTTGAAGTCTTGTAACTGAGTAAAGACTCCTTTGCATTCCTAACAACATGGAATGTAGTAATGAGCATTGCATTCTTTGACTTAATCTCTGCAGTGAAAGTTCCAATCACTGGCAAGGCTACCTTTGAAGCATAGGCAGTGGCTTTGCCATTATAGTTCTCAAGCTTTGGGAACTGTTTTTTAAATTTCTCATAGTGGCACTCAGCAATGGTGTTAATGTTTGATCCAGTGTCAATAAGAACTTTGAGACAAATACCAACAATGTATACTATAGTCTCTGGGTTGTTTGGAAGATCATTCCATTCTGTGATTGATTGTACTCCATAAGTATAACCACATTTACTGTCATCTGAGACTGATTGTAATGAAATGTTGTCTTGTACATTATTTACATTCTGGATATGAGGTGCAATATTGCGTTTACCACCTCGACCCCTATGACCTGATCCTCGTACAGTGCTTTTATTCATAGACTGTGGTTTCTTGAGTGCAGAACGACACATAGCACCAAAATGACCTAGTTTTCCACACTCATAGCACTTCTTACCTTGAGCAGGACAAACACTACCTTGGTGTGGGTAGTCTCCTCCACAATTGTAATGCCAATCCTGACCTCAAAAGCTTCATTGAAGGTTGTAACAGAACCCATGAGCACCACACCAGAAATAAATACAGTTTTGATATTCCTAGAGTACGACTTAATCAAACTAGAAATGCTCTACAAATCAAGGGACCCAGAATGTGGAATGACCTTCCCAACCATGTTAAAGACTGTACCTCTCTCAACCAGTTTAAGATAAAAACTAAACACTACCTAATAAATTCCCTGTAACCTACCTCACTCCTCTATTGTCAACCCATGTCTGTTATTTTTTTTTTAATCAACACTGTTTGTCATCCTATTGTATTTGTGCTGCTTTTTCAGTCATGTTCCCCTTTTTTTATCTTTATTTGTATTTGTTCTCAAACACTTTTTATTCTTTATGCTCAATTAGTATTAAGTTCTAGATATTAATGTTTTTCTTGCCCGAAACGCATTGCGTAATAGTGGCTTTAGGCATTGTATGTACTAGCTCTATCTATATGTCAATCCATTAATGTAACATCACTTGTATGTATGTACCTTACCTGAATAAACATATTTATTTATTTATTTATTTAATTGTAACATTTATTGTTGACACCCTCTGATGTTGGTCGTTGTGACTGCTTGAGTCTTGTTCCATGACTCCAGTTGTGATGTGGCTCTCAGCTATATTTACTGTTATGTTTGCCATGACATCTTCTTTGATCACGGTGTCCTCCCTGAACCTTACGTACCTCATCACTGTTAGTAACAGTGGCAGAACCGTTGTTGGCACTGCACTCCATGACACGAGCATCACGTGCAGCATCTTCCATTCGACGAGCAATATCCAGTATCTTGGTAAGAGAACTTTCATCATCAACAAGTTCTAGAGCTCTTCGATGGAGACGTGTAGATGTGCATGTTTCAATTATTTGCTGTTTGATTTCTTTGTCAACATCAGCAAACTCACAATGGGCTGCTAAACCGTGCAGACATGTGTGGTATTGATCCACAATTTCATTAGAGAGTTGTTTTGCTCTCCTGAAATGCATAATTTTCCATTGCAGTATTTTGCCTTGGTTTGAAATGTTCAGTTAATTTGGCTTTGGCAGTGTCATAATCTTTGGCACCACCAGTGTCTTTCAGTGTGTCAAAGATGTCACAAACTCTATCACCTGTATAATAAAGTAGAAAGGCACGCTTTCTTTCAGCACTTTTGATGTCAGAAACTATCAACATATTTTCAAACCTTTTAAGCCATTTGATCCACCTCTGTGACAGGTTTGTCTGGTCACAGTCAGGATCAAATGCAGGAAACTGAGGTATATTTGCCATTTTTTACTGAATAAATGTAACTTATCACTTAAATGTTCCTCAGAATATTAAACACTTACTGCACTGTATATGTTAGTCAAGAATTCACTGTAATGACTTTAATTTTGCAAAGCACACAAGCATTTTAATGC
>NC_091155.1:49113512-49156012 GCF_040958095.1 Procambarus clarkii
AATGGCAGTAAGGAGAGGGGCAGAAAGACTATGACTTTCGGTCATATTCAACAACACAAATATACATACACACGCACACATTATTGGAAAAAATTGGAATTGGAATATTGGAAAAAATAATTAAAACTAAATGGGTAGAACACCTGGAGAGAAATGATATAATTTCAGACAGACAGTATGGTTTTCGATTTGGAAGATCCTGTGTATCGAATTTACTCAGTTTCTATGATCGAGCAACAGATATATTACAGGAAAGAGATGGTTGGGTTGACTGCATCTATCTGGACATAAAAAAAGGCATTCGACAGAGTTCCACATAGAGAGGTTGTTCTGGAAACTGGAAAATATTGGAGGGGTGACAGGTAAGCTTCTAACATGGATGAAAAATTTTCCGACTGATAGAAAAATGAGGGCAGTAATCAGAGGCAATGTATCGGACTGGAGAAATGTCACAAGTGGAGTACCACAGGGTTCAGTTCTTGCACCAGTTATGTTTATTGTCTACATGAATGATCTACCAGTTAGTATACAGAATTACATGAACATGTTTGCTGATGATGCTAAGATAATAGGAAGGATAAGAAATTTAGATGATTGTCATGCCCTTCAAGAAAACCTGGATAAAATAAGTATATGGAGCACCACTTGGCAAATGGTATTTAATGTTAATAAATGCCATGTTATGGAATGTGGAACAGGAGAACATAGACCCCACACAACCTATACATTATGTGAGAAATCTTTAAAGAATTCTGATAAAGAAAGAGATCTAGGGGTGGTTCTAGATAGAAAACTATCACCTGAGGACCACATAAAGAATATTGTGCGAGGAGCCTATGCTACGCTTTCTAACTTTAGAATTGCGTTTAAATACATGGATGGTGATATACTAAAGAAATTGTTCATGACTTTTGCTACGCCAAAGCTAGAATATGCAGCTGTTGTGTGGTGCCCAACAACAGAAGTTGGCCCATATCTTAAGAAGCACATCAACAAACTGGAAAAGGTGCAAAGACATGCTACTAAGTGGCTCCCAGAACTGAATGGCAAGAGCTACGAGGAGAGGTTAGAGGCATTAAATATGCCAAAACTAAAAGACAGAAGAAAGAGGTGATATGATCACTACATACAAAATAGTAACAGGAATTGATAAAATCGACAGGGAAGATTACCTGAGACCTGGAACTTCAAGAACAGGAGGTCATAGATTGAAACTAGCTTAACACAGATGCTAAAGAAATATAAGAAAATTCACTTTCGCAAATAGAGTGGTAGACGGTTGGAACAAGTTAGGTGAGAAGGTGGTGGAGGCCAAGACTGTCAGTAGTTTCAAAGCGTTATATGACAAAGAGTGCTGGGAAGACGGTTTCATCCTGTAACTACACTTAAGTAATTACACACACACTATATATATATATATATATATATATATATATATGTCGTACCTAATAGCCAGAACGCACTTCTCAGCCTACTATTCAAGGCCCGATTTGCCTAATAAGCCAAGTTTTCATGAAGTAATATATTTTCTCTATTTTTTTTCTTATGAAATGATAAAGCTATCCATTTCATTATGTATGAGGTCAATTCTTTTTTTATTGGAGTTAAAATTAATATAGATATATGACCGAACCTAACCAACCCTACCTAACCTATCTTTATAGGTTAGGTTAGGTAGCTGAAAATGTTAGGTTAGGTAGTCGAAAAAACATTAATTCATGAAAACTTGGCTTTTTAGGCAAATCGGGCCTTGCATAGTAGGCTGAGATGTGCGTTCTGGCTACTAGGTACGACACATTATATATATTTATATATATATATATATATATATATATATATATATATATATATATATATATATATATATATATATATATCGGACAATTACTAAAAAAAAAAAAAAAAAAATTAAATTATTTTACCTTGTACCTAGATTTACCAGGCCTGTTTGGTGCATGTTTCAGTACTTCAGAAATCTGGAAGGTCAGATCCTCCTCCTCAACTTGTGAATGTGTGTTGATAGATGATTCTGTAAAATTAAGTTATTTATATAATAATAAATTCAGTATAACAATAATATTCTGTAAAATTAAAAGTAATTTATACATCAATCAGATAAAACTCTCCAGAGATGGTGATACACAACATATAAAGGACAAGTTTCAGAACAAAATATGCATTTAGGAATAAGGTTTTGTACATGTAGGTAGCACATGAGAAAATAAGTGGAAGGTGATCAAGTTTATATTAACATGTTAATGGCTTTGTTAAGGCTTTGCAAGAATGAAAAAATATTAATAATATAATATCACCTACCAATTAATTGTACATCATTTATAAGTCAATTATTTGCATTATTATTATTCAATACTAATGATATAGAAATGCATTTTGTAATCTACTATTTATGCAAGTATTAAGCACAGGATCATGAAATAAACTGCAAAATACTGTAATGGATAAACCAATTAAGTTTACATTTTCCTATAGCTAAGTCAGTCAGTTCTATTAGCAGCAGAGAACAATTATGCCCAACCTCTATTAAATGAAACAATCTTAAGAGCAAGTGATAGAAATATAATCATTTATGCTTGGGAAAATATTATGGAATGGTTCCAAATATGAAAAATATTAAGTTTTTTGGTTAAATTTTTTTAACTTAAAATTTAAATTTTTAAGTGAATTTTAAACATTAAAAAAATTATTTAATTTTTTGGTTACTTACTTAAAATAACATTATATAGTTCTTGTTTTTGTAGAAATGCCAATTTCTTCTTTTGCCCTTCCAGACTGTATAGTGACCACAGGCCGTTTGTTCATATCTTCATTATTCTTCGAACCATGGTTGCACAATCAGACCCACGTACACTGGTTAAAAGCAACAACAAAAATGTAGTACACTGACGAATTTTGAATATATATATATATTATATATATATATATATATATATATATATATATATATATATATATATATATATATATATATATATATATATATATTTATATTTATATATATATATTTATATATATATATATATATATATATATATATATATATATATATATATATATATATATGTCGTACCTAGTAGCCAGAACGCACTTCTCAGCCTACTATGCAAGGCCCGATTTGCCTAATAAGCCAAGTTTTCCTGAATTAATATATTTTCTCTAATTTTTTTCTTATGAAATAATAGAGCTACCCATTTCATTATGTACGAGGTCAATTTTTTTTTATTGGAGTTAAAATTAACGTAGATATATGACCGAACCTAACCAACCCTACCTAACCTAACCTAACCTATCTTTATAGGTTAGGTTAGGTTAGGTAGGCGAAAAAGTTAGGTTAGGTTAGGTTACGTAGTCGAAAAACAATTAATTCATGAAAACTTGGCTTATTAGGCAAATTGGGCCTTGCATAGTAGGCTGAGAAGTGCGTTCTGGCTACTAGGTACGACATATATATATATATATATATATATATATATATATATATATATATATATATATATATATATATATATATATATATATATATATATATATATATATATATATATATATATATATATATATATATATATATATATGCTATGTTGTATGCTACAACTTGGCTGATAATAAAGCCATTCACAACTGCAGGCCTAATAAAAAAAGGAGGTGGCATAGCAATATCTTACAAAGATACCTTCATCTGCAATAGTCTCATTAGTAATAGAGACGACTATTGTGAATATACCTTTGCCAAGTTCTCCAGTAAATAACTTAAATCCTCCTTGACTATAAGTGCCATCTATAGATTTCCCAATACCAACATAGCTTCATTCTCAGATAACGTAAGGAATCTTATCATAAATAACAATCTCAACAAAAATCAAACCAACTTAGTGGTTTGTAATGGTGAACAAAACATGCAGATACTTATATATAACCTGTGAATAGAGTGTAATAACAGCAAAACTATTTGTTTATTGTTTTATGACCATAATAATTGAATCACTAATATGATTCACTAATATATAATCCTAATAATAATCACTAATATATAATCCATTGAGCATGCTGCATCTCTTTCAGTCTCTTTGCAATTTGAACAAGAGGGTTTTTAATTGATCGAACCATATTCTTAAAGTAAAGTAAATGAGATGTATTCCATATTTTGCAAAACATACGATGAAGATATACGAATCACAGCATCTCCATAACCCCAGACAACATGGTTTCAGAACAGGGCACTCTTGCCTATCACAGTTGCTGGACCACTCTGACATGGCACTAGATGCCATGGAAGACAAACAAAACGCTGATGTAATTTACACAAATTTCGCAAAAGCCTTTGACAAATGTGACCATTGTGTTATTGCACATAAAATGCGTTCAAAAGGAATTACCGGAAAAATAGGCAGATGGATATACAACTTCCTGACTTATAGAACCCAATGTGTAGTAGTCAACAAAATAAAATCTGGACCATCAACCGTAAAGAGCTCAGTCCCCAAGGGTACTGTGCTTGCTCCAATACTTTTTCTCATCCTCATATCGGACATAGACAAGGACACAACCTATAGTACTTGATCATCCTTTGCAGATGACACTAGAATCTTCACGAGAGTAGGCAACATAGAGGACACGGCAAACCTCCAATCAGATGTAAATCAGGTCTTTCTATGGGCTACAGAAAATAACATGGGGATTAACGAACATAAGTTTCAGCTCATGCGCTACGGAAAAAATAAAAATATAAAAACGGAAACCACTTACAAAACTCAGTCAAATCATAACATTGAACGGAAAAGCAACGTAAAGGATTTGGGTGTACTGATGTCAGAAGGCCTTACATTTAAAGAACACAATAAAGTAGCCGTCACAACTGCAAGAAAAATGACAGGATAGATAACAAGAACTTTTCACACTAGAGATGCTATACCGATGATGATAGTTTTCAAGACGCTAGTGCTCTCTAGAGTGGAATACTGCTGCATAATGAAAGCCCCGTTCAAAGCTGGAGAAATTACTGACCTATACTTATGCATTTATCTTCGGTTTAACACAACAGGTACCAGACACACGCTAGGCATCATACACACTAGGATAAAACAAACATTAGGCTGGAAGTCAGAAAAGAATTCAAAGAATTTTACTGGAAAGGCTTGCTGTTAGGAAAGGAAGTAATTGAGATGAATTAATGCACAGTATGTCAATTTTGTGAAATATATGATAAAGGAACAAAAACATTTATACCAAAACAGAGATGCAGAACTAGGAAACAGGATTTGTTCAACTGAAATTTCAAGACGGCCAGAGACCAAAAGACACAAAAATGGAATCAATATACGAAGAGGCCAAACCCCCAAACATACCAGTAATACAAAGAGAAACAACTACACGGCAGTGAGGAGAGAGGCAGAAAGAAATTTTGTAAAAAAGAATAAACAAATGTAAAGCAGAACAAATCATATTCTATAAATACAGCAACAACCAATTGCAGGTAAAGGATAATATTCAGAGCTTTTAAATGCATGGATGGCAAAATACTCAAGAAATAGTTCACGACTTTTGTTAGACTAAAGCTGGAATATGCAGCGGTTGTATGGTGCCCATATCTTAAGAAGCACATAAACTGGAAAAGGTGCAAAGACATGCTACTAAGTGGCTCTAAGAATTGAAGGACAAGAACTATGAGGAGAGGTTAGAGGCATTAAATATACCAAATATACTACACAAATATATATACTACACATACACAATACTAGGATGCACAATAAACTACCCTACACAGGCTGAGTATGGTGTGTACAATAAATGATTAGCTAAAAGATAAGAATGAGTTTGTATAAATGGGGTTAAATCAGTGGGAAAATGTAAGTGGAGTTCCTCAAAACTCTGTCCTGGGACCTCTGTAATTCATAATATATACAAATAATTTAGACTCAGGTTTGATCAGCAATATTTGACAATTTCCAGATGATACAAAATGGATTTTTTTCTGGATTCAGGATTATTTTTTTTATGGCTGAAAACATGTTTTCAGCAATAAAAGAAATACAGTATTGCTGGAACAACCGTCGACACCTTCAAGAGAAAACCTGAACATCTTCAAGAAGTGCTGGACAAACAAGGCTGTGGTGGATATGTGGGCCTGAGGGGCCTGTCCAAGCAACAGCCTGTTGGACCAAGCTCTCACATGTCAAGCCTGGCCTTGGAAGGGCTTGGTGAGTAGAACAACTACCAGAACCCTATAATGCATGTATGAAGCAGATAACTAGGTTGTAGGAGATAGATAACATAGTGATAATAAGAAAACTAAAAACTCACTGGAAGCAATATAAATTACAAGAGTTGATACTCAACTTCTTTCCATTGTACCTCCCGTGTGTCAGCTTATCACTCTACTGCTAATATCACGGTATTGCAGGATATCTGTTTCTACATTGCCAAGGTGTCCAGGCAGTGAACACCACATAATGCAGTGCAGTCCTGTAAGAATAAGCACAGTAAGTATGGGCATGGAGGAGGTGCAGCAGTGGCTTGTGAAGGGCTGGAGAGTAAATGGACATGCCCAGGAATAAAAAGCATTAGGATAACAGAACATAGCCCATAAAAATAGTAATGACTGTGAATGAATAATTATATGAATGCAATAATATTTCATATCTCAATAGGAATACTAAGCAGGGTGCAAGACAAGGTACTGGTGGTGATAGTGGTTGGTACAAGTCCTCACATCTCCACAGACACCAGTAACAGCCCTCACCTCCCAACACAGTACCCTTGCTCCTTACTCAACACCCCCTTGGACCGTTACTACAGAACAATAGATTTAATTAATATAATAAAATATAAAATATAAGTGTTTACTTACGATAATACTATCGGTGGAACAAAAAATCTTCTTCTTCTTGATAGTAGGTGCAGTTTGTATGAAGGGTTTATCCTCGCCATGACTGAACTCACGACAAAATGGCCGCTGTGTTGATATGGCGTCAGATGACGCTGTGACGTCACAGGTGAGGGACGCTTTGCGCATTACTCCCTCGTCGCTTGAACCCATCATTAATAGTTTTGTTATTTTTATTATTTTATTCTTATTTATTTATATACAAAAAGTTACGTTGGGGGTTAACAGAGAATATAGAAAATAAGTTGAATTAACATTCTTGTAAAGCCACTAGCACACATAGCGTACCGGGTAAGTCCTTAAACAGAATTTTTTTTTATAAATTAACAGTAAAATTGATAAAAAATGTTGGCAGGTATTTTACAGCTTTTCTTTACAGGTACAGATAATTTTAAGTAGAATAATTACAGTAAAATCAACAAGTGTTTGCAGGTAATTTGAAGAAATTTTGACACAAAAGCAGATCAGAATAAAACACAATATTAACAATACACAATAAAGAAACAAGGATTACTAGATACATGAGGATAGCATTTGAGGGTTATTCATTGGTTCACTGAAGCACAATATGAAGATCATTTCGAGGAAAAGTTTCAAGGAATAATGCAGTAGTATATGCACTCAATACAACAACCATGATATCAGATGATATCTAAGATTACAAAGTTAAAGTAATATGGCTTAGGTACAAATATTGGGGGATTGAGTAACACTAGAAACAGTGTGAAGATAAAGCCCATGGTAGAAAACTATGAAGATGAAATTAGGTACTTTTTGGTTTTATTTTTGAATATGGCAGAAGTTGGACAGCTTTTCAAATCATTATAAGGGAGTGAGTTCCATAGACTAGGTCCGTTTATTTACATAGAGTGTTTACATAGATTAAGTTTGACTCTGGAGATATCAAAGAGATATTTATGTCTTGTGGGGTGGCCATGTGTTCTATTACATCTGTCCAGGAAGAGTTTCAGAACAGGGTTTGCACTTAGAAAAATGGCTTTATAAACGTAATTTACACAGGAGAATGTATGGAGTGAATTTGTTTAGCATGTTTAAGGATTTGAACAAGGGAGCTGTGTGTTGTCTGAAGGTAGAGTTAGTTATTGTCCTCATAGCAGATTTTTACTGGATGATGATGGGCTTGAGGTAGTTTGCAGAGGTTGAACCCCAAGCACAAACACCATAAGAATGATTGGGATAGATAAGTGCATAATAGAGTGAGAGGAGAGCATAGTAGGGTACATAATATCTGATCTTAAACAGTATACCAACTGTTTTAGAAACCTTTTTAGTTATGTGTTGTATATGGGTGCGGAAGTTGAGTCTCTTGCCTAAGTATAGGCTAAGAAACTTTCCATCATTTTTATTGCTAATGTTTACATTATCTATCTGAAGCTGAATTGCATTTGTTGATTTGTTTCCAAATATGATATAGTAGGTCTTTTCTATGTTTTGTGTGAGGTTTGTTGGTTGACATCCACAAGTAGACTTTTTTTAATTAATTGTTTACAACATTATTTAACAGGAGTGGGTTGGGGTCAGAGTAGATGAGTAGTATCATCAGCCAACAATATAGGTTTAAGTATGTTAGAGACATTAGGGAGATCATTGATGTATATAAGAAACAGGAGGGTCCTAGGATGCTGCTCTGTGGCACCTTTACGGTAAGTGGTAGAGTGGGAGAGGTTATATCATTGATGGCTTCATATTGGTGTCTGTTACTAAGATAGGATCGGATATAGTTTAGGGCATGGCCACGGATTCCATAATGGTGGAATTTAAGTAAGAGGTAGTTATGGTTAACAGTATCAAAGGCCTTTCTCAGGCCGATGAAGAGTTCAATTGGAAACTCACTTTTGTCAAGGGCTGAGAAGATTAAGTCAAGCAGACTAACAATAGCATCATTGGTACTCTTTTGGGAGCTGAAGCCAAACTGACAGGGACTTAGTATATTGAATTTTACAAGATTGGAGTAGAGCTGTTTGTAAAAAAAAAAAAAAAATATTTTTGATAATATAGGTAGATTCGATATGGGTCTGTAATTATTTATGTCTGCCGTGTTACCTCCTTTATGAACTGGCGTTATTCTTGCTTGTTTAAGGATATCAGGGAAGGTATGACATTCAAGGGATTTGTTGAACAGCAATGCTATGGATGGTGCAAGGGCATGGGAGGCACTCCTGTATACCATCGATGGTATTTCACTAATGTTCCCAGCTTTGGTTTTTAGCGAGTGAATGATGGACACAATATCTGTAGGGCTGACTGGAGAGAGGAGAAAAGAGTTTGGATAGCTGCGTGAAAGATATGTGGTAACATATGTCTGAGTCTCTGGGATTTTTCGGGCAAGGTGAGCACCAAACGATGAAAAGAAGCTATTAAATTCAGTTGCTGTTTCAAGATCTGTTGCAGGTGTATAACCATCCTTGGAGATTTTTATCTTATTATGTAAATGTTGTTTAGCTCCTAGGATGGTAGAGATGGCTCTCCATGTGCTTTTTATGTTGCCTTTTGCTTCTTTGAATCTATTCTCGTAATAGGAACGCTTTGCTCTTATTATACTGGTAAGCACTGATGAGTACCTCTTAACTACTTCTTTTCCAACTAGGCCAATCCTAAGTTTTTTTTCATATTCATGTTTCTTGTCGATTGCTTTAAGTATGCCATTAGTGAGCCAGGGATTATTTAACCTTTTGCCAGTTACTTGCTTGGTGAGGAGAGGACAATAAGTATTGTAAAGGCTTAACATTTTGGAAGGAGGCTAGTTAACGAATTATTATCCTGTGTATTGATAAATTTAGATTCCCAGTTTACATTGTGGAGGGCATTTGTGAGATTGCCTATTGCCGCTTCACATTGTAACCTAAAGGTAATTTTCTTGTTACCTGGTGGTGTTATGGACATGTTCGCTACAAGGAAGGTAGGATAGTGGTCAGTTGTTCTGTCAGTGATTATACTTGATGTAAGAGGAGCTGTTATGTTGGTCCATCAGTGATCCAGGGTAGTCGCAGATGTTTGAGTGACTCGGGTGGGCCTGGTGATTGCGGGAATGAGCATACAGGAATTCATGCTGTTGAGGAAATAGTCTACTTGAGGGTTATTTTGTAGCCCTAGGTCAATATTGAAATCACCTCTGAGAACTATGTGATTTTTGTTGAGATTATTGTTTATGATAAGGTTCCTCAAGTTGTTATTGTATTTGTGTCTAGCTTCAGACACAAGCATGTTACAGTTATGTCTTAAAGAGTTGAGAGCAATTAAGGATGATAAAGAGTCACTTACAATTAATGTATCAAGTTTGGATACTTGTACACATTTCAGTGTAAGGAGCAAGGCAAATAGTTCAGTCTGAAGGGTAGAGGCCCAGTTGTTTATACGGACTCCCCACTCAAAATATAAGTCATATCCTTTTGCCAGGACAACTGAACTTCCAGCTGCACCCGTTGGGCGCTCTAGGAAACCTTCAGTGTATATGATTTGAGAGAGAGAATGCTCTGTGGACAGAGCATCAATATGGCTTAAGACGTTGAGCTTTGCCTCAAAACAAAGCTGGGACTGATCTCTAATTTGCTCCTTTGATGGGAAGGGAGGGATTAAAATTAAAAAGGGTGTAATTTCCTACAGTGCAGGAAAGTGCTATTGTTGTCTCTCTTGGTACAAATTATAAATCTGATACTTTCTGAGTTCAGTTCCAATTTTATTTATCTATTTGAAACAATGTTTACATTCAATAAAGAAATTCTGGAGGGCTTCTGTGCAAGGGTTAGGATGAGCTAGCCTAAGCATTTTTATACCAATTTGACAGTTATTTTCAGTAACACGATAAACAACGCTCGGAATATTAAGTTCCTTTCTCATATTAAGTATCTTTGTGGTACGAGGGCACCCAAGGATTATCCTCAAGGCTTCGTTCTGCAATTTTTCAAGCCCTCCAAGCTTTCTTTCAGGATGCCTTAAAGTTAGTTTAGTTCATTTATTATGCACCCCATACCCATCTTGTGGGTGGTAGTGGAAAGGGTTGCAGAGGCACATAATGGGCTCAGGGACTGAACCCCACAATTCATTTAGCAAAGCAAGTTACAATCTTGATGAGCTAGTTACAAAATTCAGTATAAGTCGTCACATCAACAATGGGTTCGAGATCGATCACAAGTACAGTTTCTAAATTAAGCAACTGACATATGTGGAGAGCTAGTGTCACAATTGATATGTTTGTCCTGCACACCGCACCCCATCCAGTGGGCAGCGGTGGATAGGTTACAATCACTTAGTTACTACTTACAGTTAGCAAACTGGGGATATTTGGCTAAAATTTCTGGTACCAGATCATTTTGAATGAAATATTAACACATCGTTGGTACATTGGTTATAGAATTGTCTCTGAATTCACTATCACATAGTGACAGAGGGGTGTGCGAATAATTTTGTTGACAGTTAACATTTGGTCAGGTCTACATCGGCAGATAATGAGAATTCCCAGAAATACTTGTAACCGAGTCTATGCCGAGCAATAGTAGCATCTAGAAGTCTGCTGATTTTATTGGATGAACCATAGATGTGTGGCTCTTGCATAATAGTATTGAACGAAAGTTAATCTCCCCAAACACTTTCGCGTTTTGGGCAAGTTACCTCTCCACTCTCTCCATTTTTTTTTTGGACATTCCCTGGTAGTGTGCGGAAATACTGAAAAGTGTATACTCTTTTCAACTTTGTCACCTTAATTCTCGTCCTGTCTTTCATTTTGGTATCAATGCGTTCGCAATAGAATTCCCAACAGAACTATGTGCATATAATGTCAAAGACAGCAGCGCGCTCCACCCGACGACAAGATGAATGTAGGCCAAGGGTACCAGAAAAAGAAAGCTGAGCCACCCTCAGGCAACTCTCATTACATTAGAGAGCGTGATAATACTGAAAAGTGTATACCCTTTTCAACTTTGTTACCTCAATTCTCATCCTAGGTTTTTCAATTTGGCATCAATGTGTTCGCAATAGAATTCTCTACAGGACTAAAGGCATATAAACTCCAAAAGCCCGGCTTACCATCCGCAACAAACAAAGAAAGCAAGAGTGTGTTACCAGGGAGCGCACAAGAGCGATAAAATGTATACACTCTTTTCATTTTGGTCACCTCAATTGTCATCCTAAATCTTTCATTTTGGTATCAATGTGTTCGCAATAGAATTATCTACAGGTTTAAATGCATATAAACTCCAAAAGCACGGCGTACCATCCGCACAAAACAGAGAAAGTGAGAGAAATTAATCCGGGAGCACTCTAGTGCAATGTAATGTGAACACTCTTTTCACTTTGGTTACCTCAATTCTCGTCATATGTCTTTCATTTTGGTATCAATGTGTTCGCAATTGTATCTGCTGGCATTTTACCCTTTGCTTGGATCTGAAGGGTTTTAGGCTCACCCCGCTGCAATCTGATAGTACCACATGTGTATATACCTATTTTCAAGCAGCAATTCACTCATTCAAACCGACTTATAATAGTTATCCATATATAAATGGTAATCTTTGTTCTACCTGTTAACCTGTCATATGAAGAAAGATTGTCAAAGCTTATATTACATTCTCTAGAAAAGCAAAGAATTAGGAGTGACATATGGTAGAGGTGCACAATGAGATGAATGGACATAACAAAGGGGACATTAAAGGGGTATTAAAAGTAGCAACACAAGACAGAACTCGAAACAAAGTGTAAAAATTGGAAAAATTTAGATTTAGGAAAGAACTACATGGGTATATACACTGGGTTTGTACCTTAAGGTTCATGTATGCAATATTACAGAGTTCCAGTTAACTCCCATGCATGCAATTAATTTATGTTATGTTCATGTTTTTTTTGTTAAAATGTTTTTGTTGATTTGTTTGTATATTTTCATAAGTAAAGCATGCTTACCGTCTTATTCCAAGTTTTATGAAAACTTTACAAGGTTTAAAACATAAAGTTCGATATATATTCTGGTTTTCATACAGGAATTATACGTTAATATAACATCATAATAACGTAATGATGTCGTGTAAATAACGTTATACTGACGTCATATAAATGTTATATTTATGTTATAAGAACGTAAATTGGATAGCTTTACAGAAAGTAAACAAAAAAAAATAAATGTTGACTGAAAATTATTTATTCTTAAATATAAAGCATGAAAACATTATAATACCATAGCAGTTACTATTATTTGTAAATTTTTACATAAATCTTAAAAAACTGTGTCTCAAGAATATATGTTTTTAGTTATATCCTTTGGTTTTAAGAACGTCAGATATACGTATTTATGTCAAAAGTTACAGTATTACCTTTGTGGCACCATTTAGAAACGTCCACAAACGTTCTGTGTTTGCTGGGTAGCTACCAAGCTTGGCGGGCGTCCTGTGTGCTCTGTTTACCTTCTCTCTGGTGTCTGCTCCGCCACACATAGAAAACGGATGGTACCATTTTTTGTGAACATGACAGGGGTGAACCTGCACACTTGGTACTGCCAAGCTAGACCACCACACCATAAGGAGGGTGTGAACCTATACACTTGGTACTGCCAAGCTAGACCACCACACCATGAGGAGGATGTGAACCTGCACACTTGGTACTGCCAAGCTAGACCACCACACCATGAGGAGGGTGTGAACCTGCACACTTGGTACTGCCAAGCTAGACCACCACACCATGAGGAGGGGGTGAACCTGCACACTTGGTACTGCCAAGCTAGACCACCACACCATGAGGAGGGTGTGAACCTTCACACTTGGTACTGCCAAGCTAGACCACCACACCATGAGGAGGGTGTGAACCTGCAAACTTGGTACTGCCAAGCTAGACCACCACACAATGAGGAGGGTGTGAACCTACACACTTGGTACTGCCAAGCTAGACCACCACACCATGAGGAGGATGTGAACCTGCATGTCGGAAAATCCGACACCATTTAATAATATCATACAGAAAGATAATATTGCTGCTGTATTGTATAAACAAGTTACCCATAGAAAATGTAAATTGTAGTGGAATTTCCGTCTATAGAAAACGGGATATCATTACCACATACTATTATAAATTCACCACCTATTATGGTGGGAATTATTCTTAAATACATTAGTCTTTGGACTTTACCATCATAAAAACATCTCATATAAATTAACTTAATTATCAGAATTAAAATAGAGTAAATGTGACCCTTCTATCACTTACTGACATCTGGACAATGTAGACCAGTAGCGTCAGTTGTGAGGGAGTGGTCAGCCATTGTTATTGTACTAGACCAGAGGCCAGGGAGCAAATTCGGCTCCTGTTAATTTTACTTGGACGAAGTGTTATGGAAACCAAAGGTGTACCATCATCAACACCCTGTCAACAAATACAAGTTAAGTGTTCTGCCGAAACCCATTTATCTATCATTTATGGCCATTAATGTCATTAGATAGGGTGTTCCAGTTAGATCACGAGATCGCCTCATACTAAAGGTAATTAAGCCAGGTCTTTATGGTTCCTTGTACAGTGTTTTCTCTGATATAGCTGTCATATATTAGGATTCTGGCTTTACAGCTATCGCCCTTTTGACAGGTCAAGACGAGGAAGCATGCTTTGTGTACCAGTTACTGGGTGATGGATGCTACCTCAAAGAGGATAATTTGGTGTCTACATCCTGGTTATACCTGGTGGACTAAGGCCTGCTGTACAATAAGATAAGGAACCTCTTCAATGTATGTAGTCTAATACTGTAGTTTGATTGGCTGCATATATATAAATTTAATATAAACAGCTGGGTATATATAAATTTAATATAAACCCCCCTAATGTGTAGAGGATCGATTTGTGAGATTATGGCAGAAATACAGTCCACTTATCATTATACAAATTGCTATCGAAGTATATAAATTAACGTAAATATAAATTCATATAAATTAAATAAATATAAATCTCACAGGTTGGTTCCCACACAGCACACTTGGTACTGCCAAGCTAGACCACCACACCATGAGGAGGATGTGAACCTGCACACTTGGTACTGCCAAGCTAGACCACCACACCATGAGGAGGGTGTGAACCTGCACACTTGGTACTGCCAAGCTAGACCACCACACCGTGAGGAGGGTGTGAACCTGCACACTTGGTACTGCCAAGCTAGACCACCACACCATGAGGAGGGTGTGAACCTGCACACTTGGTACTGCCAAGCTAGACCACCACACCATGAGGAGGGTGTGAACCTGCACACTTGGTACTGCCAAGCTGGTGTTCTAGACCACCAACAATGTACCTCCAGCTAGAGGAGCAGCAGCAGGTCAGGATGTACTCGTCCTGCCTTTTGACACTGGCCTAGGCCTGAGGGTTAGTCTTCAGTGCGCCAAATAGGTCAGCTGCAGCGGTACCAAGTCAACGCCCCTCCTACCAACTGTGGTAGGCCGTGGATGTGTGGATTGGCCAGAAATCAAAGCAGTAATTACTTATGTGGCGAGATTCACGATCACTGAAGGAAGCAGTTTTTTATTTTTTAATTATTATTTTCTACCACAGACGTGGCCACACATTTACAAAGCTAACCAGCAGATATACATTTTCTTCTGTCCTCCATGGACAGGGTGAGAGATTTGTTAAACATATACTTCAGGGATTTATTGAACAATCAATCACAGAAGGTGATTCGGTGCTTTTAAAATGCTAGGCTAACCTACATACGTAAATACACAGATTTACGTATGCCCTACATAAAGTGTTCGATGTGTCTTTTACAGAGTGTCATTCAACACTTTCCTTCTCCCGGCAAAAGAGAAAAATGTTAGGGCAAAGTGCTCTCGGCGTTTCGTGCTATCGAGCGGCAACACTGAAAAGTGTATACTCTTTTCACTGTCCTGACCTTAATTTTTGATGTATATATTTAATTTTTGTACCAATGTGTTCGCAATATAATGTTCTAGAAGAACATATATATAAAATGTCACCAGAGCATGTGTTAGACCGGCACCAAATAAAGAACTACGTCGACCACTAGCCGTGAGCTCTAAACAGGGACGAAATGTTTCTATTCTTTTCAGGGTTGTCAACTCCACACTTGTCCTACAGCATTAAATCTCTGAGATTTTGGTATGTCTGAGATCGCAATAAAATTCTCTACACGGACATATACATATAAACGTAGAATCATGATCGCGGCCCACCCGCAAGAGTGTGGGAAGTGGGCGAAGTGTTACCTGTTACCACACATCAGCGAAACCAGTATTGAAAAGTGTATATTCTTTTCACTGTCCTGACCTTAATTTTCTATGTACGTATTTCATTTTTGTACCAATATGTTCGCAATAGAATGTTCTACAAGAACATATGTATAAAATGTCGTACAAGGATGCGTTAAACCGGCACCAAATAAAGAAACTTCGTCGATTACACTTGTCGTGTCAACAATACAATAGTTTTACCACGAAGATACAATACAATTCCGTTCTTCCAAATAGGCTATGTGGCTATTAGAGAAAACGTAAATTTCATGGCAAACATCTTCATACTATCCCAACTCGATCGGATAAGTATTGAATATTATAGAACTACGTCTTCGTAAGACATAAAAATATGTCGAGCCCTCACATTCAAGAGAAAAATAGTTGTCCCGTTTTTGTGTCCGAATGGGAGGAAAGTGTTGTGCATTTACAAAGGTGAAATGTAATTGTGATCAGCTTTCACAATAAAGAAAGAAATAGAATTTCACATATACTTTATACATATACATACACACACACACATATACGTACATATATATATATATATGTATATATATATATACACACACATGTAATTTTTGTCTCTTTTTACTCTGACAGGGTGAGATAGCTTATAGAGAAACTAGTGTGCTATTAATTACTTAATCACTGAAAATAAAAAAAATAATTTATTTATTTTATTTATTTATTTATATATATACAAGAAGGTACATTGGGTTTGTGAGAATACATTGAATAGTACAGTATTTACAATCTTGTAAAGCCACTAGTACGTGCAGCGTTTCGGGCAGGTCCTTAATCTAAAAATAATAATAATCTAATCTAGTCCTTAATCTAATCCTTAATCTAGTCTTAATCTAATAATAATTATCTTAATCTTAATCATAATCTAATCTTAATCTAATAATCTAGTCCTTAATCTAATAAAATAATAATAAAATGTTTATTCAGTAAGGTACATATATACAAGAGATTTTCCATAAATTGATAGATTTATAGATAGAGCTAGTACATACAATGCCTAAAGCCTCTATTACGCAAAGCGTTTCGGGCAGGAAAAACTTTAATGACTAATACTTAATATTAATTGAGTATAAAGAATAAAATGTGTTGAGAACAAATAAAAATAAAGATAAAAAGGGGGAAACATTGCTGAAAAAGCAGCACAAATACAATTAGGTCGACAAACAGCGTTGTTTAAGAAAACAGACATGGGTTGACAATAGAGGGGTAAGGTAGGTTACAGGGAATTTATGAGGTAGTCCGTGCTTCGTTTTTATCTTAAACTGGTTCAGAGAGGTACAGTCTTTAACAGGGTGGGGAAGGTCATTCCACATTCTGGGTCCCTTGATTTGTAGAGCATTTCTAGTTTGATTAAGTCGTACTCTTGGAATATCAAAACTGAATTTATTTCTGGTGTGGTGTTCATGGGCTCTGTTACAACCTTCAATGAAGCTTTTGAGGTCAGGATTGGCATTACAGTTCAGCGTTTTATAAATGTATAATACACATGAGAGAATGTGCAGTGATTTAATATCTAACATATTCAGATATTTGAATAGGGGTACCGAGTGATGTCTGGGGCCAGAGTTGGATATTGTCCTAATGGCAGCTTTGTGTTGAGTAATTAGAGGACGTAAATGATTTTGGGTAGTAGAACCCCAAGCACAAATACCATAGTTGAGATATGGATAGATGAGAGAGTAATAGAGCATCACCAGGGCATGGCGGGGTACATAATATCTGATCTTAGAAAGAATGCCAACAGTTTTTGAAACTTTTTTTGATATATTTAGAATGTGTCCCTGGAAATTCAGCTTATGGTCAATGAGAACGCCAAGGAATTTGCCATCTAATTTGTGACAAATTTGGGTATTGTTAATTCTGAGATTTATTTGATTAGAGGATTTATTGCCAAACAGAATATAGAAAGTTTTGTCAATGTTAAGGGTGAGTTTGTTGGCAGTTAGCCAAAGATGGACTTTCTTTAGCTCAGTATATACTGTGGCATTTAGAGCAAGGGGGTCAGGACTGGAGTAAATGAAGGTTGTGTCGTCAGCAAATAGAATTGGTTTGAGGTGTTGGGAGGCATTTGGAAGGTCATTAATGTAGATGAGAAAGAGGAGAGGGCCAAGTATGCTGCCCTGAGGAACACCAATGTTGATGGGTAGGGTGGGAAATATTGAATTATTCACAGAAACATACTGGAGCCTGTCAGTATGGTAAGATTTGAGATATTGCAGGGAGTGTCCTCTGACTCCATAATGATGTAATTTAAGAAGAAGGTTTTGGTGGTTGACAGTGTCAAAAGCCTTACGCAGGTCCACAAATAACCCAACAGGGAACTCATTTTTATCAAGAGCTGCATGAATCAAGTTAATCATACTAATAAGTGCATCGTTAGTGTTTTTTTGGGTCTGAAGTCATATTGACAAGAGCTAAGTATATTATGTTTTGCTAGATAAGAGTAAAGCTGCTAGTAGATTAGTTTTTCAAATATTTTTGACAAGTTAGGCAGGATTGATATAGGTCTGTAGTTGTTAACATCTGTGAAATCACCACATTTGTGGACAGGGGTTACTCTTGCTATTGAAGGTGAAGGTTCTGAAGGTGATTAAGGTGCTTTTACAAGCTCAGTTTATATAGTTACATCACATACCATTATTGCATAAGTGATACATTACATGGTGAATCTAGGGTACAAGTCCAATATATCATCAAGAGTTCCAGTACTCATATAGTAGTTACAGAGTTCAGCATACCTCAGCCCAGGAGGGCGAAAGTCAGTCAATATGGGACATTCTACAATATAATGTTCAAGTGAGTGCATGTTTTCTCTTTCACAAAGTTGACACATTGTGTACTCGACATATGGGTTTTGAGAAAGCTGCCAGATACGACTATATCCCAGACGTATTCTGGCCACTATAACATCACATTGACCAACTCTTCTCTCTCACTCTCTCACTCACTCACTCTCTCCCCCTCCCTCCCTCCCTCCCTCCCTCCCCTCCCCTCCCCTCCCCTCCCCTCCCCTCCCCTCCCCTCCCTCCCTCCCCTCCACACCCCTCCCTCCCTCCCTCCCCTCCCCCTCCCTCCCTCCCTCCCTCCAGTGTAGTGCAGCAAGCTAAGTTAATTATGAGGAGTTGAGGTCCAGTGTAGTGCAGCAAGCTAAGTTAATTATGAAGAGTTGAGGTCCAGTGCAGTGCAGCAAGCTAAGGTAATTATGATGATTTTGATAATTATGAATTATGAATTTCAACAAATTCAACTTCATTAATAAACAGATAAACTGGGAGCAAATAAACCAGGACTTCTCAGAAATATACTGGGAAGAACAGCTAGAAAATGCAAACCTGAACCAGTGCCCGGAAAAAAATAAGCTCAGTAGCACTAGAAATATGTTCAAACCGCATACCCCTAAGGAAAAAGAGAAAGAGATGCAGATTGGAATAGGCGAAGAAAACTAATCGCGGAACAACTTGAGAGTCGCACCCTATCTCAAGAACGGCGAAGAAGGTCAAGTAGAGAAATAGAAACAATTGAACTCAAGCTACAAGAATCATACAAAACCCAGAAGAGGCAAAGAGAGCAAAAGGCTATCAGTGAAATAGAGAGAAATCCGAAATATTTTTTCTCCTATGCAAAATCAAGATAAAAAACCACATCTAGTATCGGGCTCTTGCGAAAGGGAGATGGAACTTTCACCGATGACAACAAGGAAACAAGCGAGCTACTGAGGAAGCAGTACGACTCTGTTTTCAGCGAGCCACTAAGCGCACTAAAGATTGATAACCCAAATGAATTTTTCATGGATATGATACCAACATAAAATCTTCTGTCAGACGTCACCCTATCCCCACTGAATTTTGAAGCCATAAACAGTATGCCTATGCACTCTGCACCAGGCCCGGATTCTTGGAACTCTATATTCATCAAGAATTGTAAAAATCCACTATCGCAGGCCCTTCACATTCTGTGGAGACAAAGCCTAGATACTGGCGTTATCCCTGACATACTAAAAACAGCAGAGATAGCACTACTTCATAAAGGAGGAAATAAGGCAGAGGCAAAAAATTACAGACCTGGAGGGGGTTATAGCTGGGTAGCTTGTCGTCACGCAGAGCGACTATAAAAAACCACAGGTTATTATCAGTCTCCATTCTCTAATTTAATTTTCTTGAACATAGATGTCTATCAGCTTAATATGTTGCTACTGAATATAATTTGATTTGCAGCGTGTGTGAAGAATTCCACGAGCTGTCATTTCCCGTGTTAATCATCTTCCAGTGTTCCATGATGAGTTCCGGAGATTCCGAGGATGAGTCATAACCGATGTCTTGGAAAACGTCTTCAAGCTAAGACCCTTTCCGTATTCCTTAAATTACATTATCTGTAGTATTATTCATGCGGAGCACTGTTTTCTGGATTAACATGTGTTTTTTATAATTATTAATTTCTCATGTTCATAATCTATGTTCTTATTGGTGACAAATACAATGATTCTATAATTGGTCATAGGATTAGATTATTGCATAATGAACTGGTGCACGAACCACACTAGTTCCTGGACATATATGAAGTTCCAGTAATAACCCCCCAATGTAGGTGTTTGAGGCTTTGATTCAGTTAATTATACAGCCCATTAATTATATAAGTGATCATATTCTCTATTATTTTATCCATAGTTACTGGTTCATCTAGGAATTTTCTAATGATCATATTTTCTTAGTTTCCCTCTTTACTATAAAAGCGGGTGGTCCTTCGTAATAGAATTTCATTACATTAATATTTAAATAAATAGAGTCAAGCCCCAAATGTCCCACACTGTGCTTGCTCCAGTACTTTTTCTTATCCTCATATCGGACATAGACAAGAACACAACCTATAGCACTGCATCATCCTTTCCAGATGACACTAAGATCTTCATGAGAGTAAGCAACATAGAGGGCACGGCAAACCTCCAGTCAGATGTCGATCAGGTCTTTCTATGGGCTACAGAAAATAATATGGTGTTTAACGAAGATAAGTTTCAGCTCATGCGCTACGGAAAAAATGAAAATATAAAAACGGAAACCACGTACAAAACTCAGGCAAATCATAACATAGAACGAAAAGGCAATGTAAAGGATCTGGGTGTACTCATGTCGGAAGACCTTACCTTTAAAGAACCACAATAAAGTAGCCGTCACAATGGCAAGAAAAATGACAGGTTGGATAACAAGAACTTTTCACACTAGAGATACTATACCGATCATGATACTTTTCAAAACGCTTGTGCTCTCTAGAGTGGAGTACTGCTGCACAATGACAGCCCCTTTCGAAGCTGGAGAAATTGCTGACCTGGAGAGTGTGCAGAGATCCTTTACTGCTAGAATCCACTCAGTAAAACATCTAAATTACTGGGACCGACTAAAGAGCCTAAATCTGTTCTCCCTTGAGCGCAGGCGGGAGAGATACATAATAATTTACACGTGGAAAATAATTGAGGGGCTGGTCCCAAACCTGCACACAGAAATAACATCACATTAGACCAGAAGACATGGTAGGATGTGCAGAATACCCCCATTGAAAAGTGAAGGTGCAACAGGTACTCTGAGAGAGAACTCTATCAACATCAGAGACCCGAGACTGTTCAACACGCTTCCACTACACATAAGGGGCATAACTGGCAGACCCCTCACAGTGTTCAAGAGAGAACTGGATAAGCACCTCCAAAGGATACCTGATCAACCAGGCTGTGACTCATACATCAGGCTGCGAGCAGCCGCGTCCAACAGCCTGGTTGATCAGTCCAGCAATCAGGAGGCCTGATTGCTGGAATGGATTGACGAACGGGCCGCGAGGACGCTAAGCCCCGGAAGCACCTCAAGGTATGATTTGTGTTCCATTTGTAACACGGGACGGGTATTGGCTCTCCCTTGTCCTTTACCCTGTCCGCGAATATGCTTACTGAAACTTAAACCGAATTCCAAAGAACCCCAGAGTAAACTCTATAGCCGAGTCCTACGCCACATGGTCTTAGCCGTTCGATTGACTAAGATTCTACAGCCACGTGACGTTGTACTAGGTTTTCTAGCAACCTCAAGGGATCCCTTTACGCCGCCACCACCAGACCATTAACCAGAATCGTCAATTAATCGGGGTCTGAACCGATTAATCAATCATTAAAACCTTGGGGCTTGATCCCCAAATTACTTGGAAAAGGGGGGGAAGAATCTATGTTAAGTGTGGGAATTATAGCAAACAAAGGGATAAATGAACCCTTAAATTTTGTTAGGCTTGTGGCCCAACTAAATCTCAGACTCGTGGAGACCATGTGACAAGAACAAGGTCACAAAAAATTGTAAATAATTAAATGTAGAGAACAAGCTAATTATTTATTTATGCTAAGTCTAAAACAACATCTAAATGAAATATCACTCCCTATACCTTAACACTCCCTATCAAGGCATGAAATGAACTATTTACCTATACAAAACATATCAACAATACCTTGCTAATAAGACCAGCTGATGTTAGGCTGATCTCTTTGGAGAGAAAGGTGGATGACCTTCTCCAGTTGTTGACCAAGACCACACTGATCCTACCCCTAGCCTTCCTCACAGCTAGTCAGAGCTAGAGGGTATTCCTACGCCAGGTTACTAGTTTACTAGTAGGGTTTAAATTGAACAACTAATCTCTGTTGTATTGAACAACCCAGATAGTTGAACTCTTATAAACTGATGGTAATCGTACAGCCATCTTAGGGAAAGGCTATTTCCGATTACAATATGGCTATTTGAACTTTGAGAATTACTAAATATGGAAGACTTTGGTGACCCTTGGCCCAGGGTCGCCCAAACTGATCCGCGTCAGAGGCTAGTCCTCTGCTAGTGACGTCACTGACGGTGACTTACTCATTATTCCGACAAGTGAGAATACTCTTGATCCTTGAACAGGTATATTATTGAATACAATTTGAATGAAGACTTGAATTTCTCTAAATTACTGAATTCTGTAAAATAATTCATTATATGTTGCTTAAAATAAAGGCGCCGGCCATTTTGTAATCTTAACCGCTAATCCCAGGAGAGATGATCTTCCTCTGCTTGTCAGGTCAAGTACCATCTGACTCCAAACTTTCAAAACCCCCATGTCTATGAGAAACTATACTGAATAATTCCCTACAACAAACCTAGTTTGTTACACAGTGTAGTGCAGCAAGCTAAGGTAATTATGAGGAGCTGAGGTTCAGTGTAGAGCAGCAAGCTAAGGTAATTATGAGGAGTTGAGGTCCAGTGTAGTGCAGCAAGCAGCAGCAGAGGGTGTAATAGTAGAAACAACAGTAGCTGGATGAACATGAGAAGTAGCAGTTGGCAACAGGGTTGTTGATTTGTGGAACTAATTACCACGAATCGTAGTGGAGGTGGGGTCCCTCGATTGTTTCAAGCGTGGGTTGGACATGTATATGAGTGGGATTGGGTGGTTATAAATAGGAGCTGCCTCGTATGGGCCAATAGGCCTTCTGCAGTTACCTTTGATCCTATGTTCTCAAATAGCCGGAGGAACAGCAGTAGCCAGATCAGCATGATAAGTAGCAGTAGAAATAGCAGGAGGAATAGCAGTAGCTGGATCAGCATGAGAAGTAGCAGTAGAAATAGCAGGAGGAACAGAAGCCGGGGAAATTTTGTTTTCAAGGATGCCGTGAGTAGGAAGAAGGGGGTGTAGCATCATTTTCAGGACATCATTATATTAAAAAATGTAAATATTTAAATTTGTATTCAAAATAATGTGTGTACAAGAACATATGAGTAATAAACAGTTGTGGGAACAGGAGTTACACAAACTCATGAAGCCATTATTACGTAAAGTGTTTCCTGCAAAACTTGCAATAATTTAGAAGAAAATTTAATTAAAGGTGTGACGGGGTAAGCACTTAATACTAAAGGAAAAGTAAGCTAACAAAAATGAATAATTTTACACAAACACAAATGAATACAATAAAAAGATGATACTTAATAATGACTGGTATAGACTATTGCATTAATGAGTCAGTAGTTCCAGCAACAGTACAGTACTTTATTTACATTAATAACACAATGGCAATACTAAGGTGTAATTTAAAAAGGAAACTGGACTTTTTCTCATAACATTTTTTTGGAACTTAACAGATCATAAGAGTAATATAGTAAGGTAAGATAATTATCAAAAGAAGGCACCAAGTAAGTAATTATGAAAAGAAGGCACCAAACCGGGAAGGCTATGTAGCACCATCAAATGCGCAAAATAATCAGAGGGCGCTAAATATCACCAAAGATGCCAATACGAGAACAAAAACGCATAAGGCGAACGATATCAAAAGTATCCGAGTCACCAAGAATTCTATTGAGGGACAGGTGACCGCGAGGGGCGGTCGGAAAGCAAGACACACGCTCGGCCTGGAAGTCAGGACATTCAAGAAGGACATGCACAACCGTAAGAGGGACAATGCATCTAGGACAATAAGGAGCAGGGCGGCGCTCTATCAAGTGACCATGGGTTAAGCGAGTATGGCCAATACGCAACCTCGCCAGAGCTGTTTCCCACCGCCGGTTACGGTGGAAGGAGGACGGCCATGAGGAAACACAACATTTAAGAGTACGTAGCTTGTTACCAGTAACAGACAACCAAGAAGCCTGCCAACGGGTAAGGACAGAGGAATGGATAACCGGGTAAAAGTCAGAATACGGAATGCCTTTACGAGAGATGGGACAAGAGCGGACAGCTTCCTTGGCGGCAGCATCCGCACGCTCATTTAAAGACATACCAATATGGCTGGGAACCCAACAAAACTCAACCAACTTAAATTTACTGTGAACAAGAAACAGCCAATGCTGGATCTCGACAACTACTGGATGAACCGGATTAAAGGACCCGAGAGCCATGAGGGCACTACGAGAGTCAACAACAACTACAAAGGAAGACTGACAACGAGAAAGCAGGAGACGAAGAGCATAGAGAATAGCATAAAGTTCCGCTGTAAAGATGCTAGTCTCCAGAGGTAAGCGACACATATAAGTGCGATCAGGAAAAATAACAGACTAGCCAACACCGTTTTAGAACCGTAGGAGGGGTAAAAGCTTTAGTGATGCGGGTCAAGGAAGTACAAAACTGTGGAAGAGGGACTCTCCACGGGAGCACCTGTAGGCAAGATAACCGGACAGAAAGAGGGAGGTGGTGAAGAGGAACAGGAACCGCAGGAGGGGTAAAAGTTAAAGCATGACATAGGCGAGAGGATGTTGTAAGGACCGCGCAAGATAGCGAAGACAGTAGCAATCACGGCGGTCCTGGAGAAACAGGAAGCCAGGGTCAACATACAAGCTTAAGACGGGAGTCGAACAAAAGGCACCAGGACTGAGGCGCAACCCAGTATGGTGAAAAGCATCAAGACGGCGAAGAGTAGGAGAAGCGGAGGAGTAAGCAGGGCAACCATAATCGAGCTTAGACAGGACGAGAAAGGAATGTAGAGCAAGGAGAGTGCGCCTATGTGCCCCCCCAAGAAGTATGGGACAAGACCCGAAGGAGAGTAAGGGCCTTAGAGCACTCAACACGGAGGTAAAAGATATGGGAAGACCAAGACAAACGAGTGTCAAGGAATAACCCCAAAAGCTTCGCAGAATCTTTGTACTCAAGGGGATGACCATAAAGTGACAAAGAGGGACGAAGAACAACCCGTTTCTGCGTAAAAGTCATGGCATAAGTCTTAGAAGTAGGGAACTAGAAGCCATGATCGGTGGCCCAAGACGACACGGCATCAATCGCAAGTTGAAGCCGGTGCAGAAGGAGAGGCGAATCATCACCCTGACAGCAAAGGGTAAGATCATCGACATAGAGAGCGGAAAAGACACCTGAAGGTAGAGAGGAAAGAAGACCATTGAGGGCAACCAGAAAAAAGTAGTGCTCAGAACACTACCCTGGGGAACACCTTCGTATTGCTGAAAAGAGGCTGTCACGTGGGGGTGAGCGGTCCGGGGCTCTGCTAACACTTAACTGCTAGGGGCTCAAAAGGCCCAAATACTCAGCCCCTCCGACTCCCGGGATTCACCGGAGTCTCCTTGGTCACACAAGATAAGACCAACAATGCCCACCTCCGCAGGTCTTTGCTTCCACCACAAAGGGGTGCCACTGATTCACCCTGGAAGCCCTTCAGTCAAACACGGGGAAACTGCTGTTAACAGTTCCGGCCTAGACCCGTGGGGGAGTGAAGGAAGACTCAGGCTTACCTATAACCATAACCTCCCTGAGTCTTGCCTGCCAGACATAAAAAAGGTTGCAGGAACTCCTTTCCCGCCTGTCTTCTCTATCTTCCTCTTAGCAAGGTCGCCAGCTGGGTTATTATATCTGCACCCCAGCAATGCAGTTCAGTGGGTGTATTATATATCGTTTGTAGCCAGAAATGTATGCTCATAGAGAATTATCATAAATGGAGGCACACTCAAACACAGTAATAAAATGTGTGGATTTACTGATGCAAATTACATGAACGCACACACACAATCACAAGTAATACATGTATATGGAATATGGATAATGAGCCTGGAGATCGTCAGCCTCTTCTTCCACGACCATCCAACACTCCTTCAACTGGGCAGGAAGACAGGAGTCTCACACTCTCACAGGAGGGCCTCTTCACCACGTCGGCACCTCTTCTTCACTGTCCTGCCATCCATACACACTGTCCTCTCTGACAGTCCTGGACACAAGCTGCCTTGCAGCCTATTCTACTATTAAAGTAATAAAGTCTTGCTGCCACATACACAAGTAAATATTGTGGCCTAACTAGCCTACTCATACAAGGGGTAATGGGAGGGAAAAATGATCTACCTTACACTCCTGGCTCACGACGCCTGTCCCTCGATGGTGTGAGGTTCCCACGCTTCCTTGGGTCGATCCTCGACGATCCAGGACGTTCCACAGGTCCTCAGGTGTCGTGAAGCCTTCGCGTCGTCGCCGTTCCAATCCCTGAGATTCAGCTGCCCCAATCCTGGTTCAACGATGGGCGCTGAGCTAATCACTATTTTTCCCCACACTCGCCTCTCCCACAGGGCGTCGCTCCTTGTCCTAGGCACGGTGTCGTCCTTCCAAGATTCTCAGTGGATGTGACCCCAGTCACAGCTGGGCTTGCTCGCCCCACCTTCCAGACCTCTACGTCCAGCCAGCGGCGCCGCCCAGCGTCGTCGCCGACTATTTTCCAAGTTTGGCACTTCTCTGCTCACTGAACTTGGTTCCTCTTTGGCTTCCCAGAAGCGCAGGGTCTCCAATAACTGTGATGGGCAGCAAAGGCCAGCTCAATCCACTGAACAAGGCTTGCAGAGCCTCCAATCCTTGAGAGCAGACCGAGGCGCGTCCTGTCGCTTCCACGGTCAGTACAACTCTGACGTTGGCGCCGCCCGGGGCACTCGGTGACGTCATGGCGGGCCCTGATTTGTCGCCCGCGACCTACGTCGGCCAATCCGCGATCGGCTTGTCTCCCTTCCAAAAGGTCATATCTGCCGTAGGGGATACTGTTTCATTTTATAACAGGGCGCCAATTTTCCTTTATTTACAACTTATAATATAACCTCCTTCCATTAAATGGCAGCCAGTCTGGTCGCCACATATGTCATTAGACTCCCTGAACCTCAGAGAATCAGTAGGGAGAGCTGATATGACTCTTTAAGCCGGCAAACGGAAGAAATAGGAGAGGGCACCGTAACATACCCCTCCCCTTAAAATAAGAGTCATATCGGAAGAGCAGCACTCAAGAGGGCAATCTATACTCTTGCTCCCTCCGTTCCTGAAGTGTCACTCCTCCAGTTGGTGACGTGGTTCGTACCACCTTGCCAGTCACCTGCCTCATTGTATCTCCACCTCGCATAGGACCGGGTGTGATGGGTGTTCCCTGAACACCTACAAGAAATCCCCTCTCCGTGGCTACGGGTGTACTCCCACGGCTCGTTACCACTGTAAGATTCGGTGCATGCAGCGCCTCCACCGCGTCGTGCACTCCGAGATAGTCTTGCACTTCCACTGCGTCCTACAGATACTCCATGTTTCCTTTCATGATCTCCTCTTCGCCAATCTTCTCTCTTCTCGGTTCCTCTTCTCCCACAGGTGCGTTGTCTCCTCACAGTGGCACTTGTAACCTGTACTCCATCCAGCAGCCTCCTCTCTTCCACACTAGGCTTTTGCGATGGCCCAATGCCCCTCTGGTTAGGCTGGCGCCTACCCTGGGTGTACCTATTCCCTGCTTTCTTTGTATTGCCCTTCCTATACCACTCGCTCCTTCGTCCCCGACGAACATCTTCACCCCTCCATGAGATTCTCTTCCCTGCAGACGTCTTCTTCGGTTCGTGGTTGGGCTCATCCACCTCCCTGTGGCTCACCTCACCACGGTGGTTCATCTTGCACCTACCACTATTCATCTGGCCGGCGTAGGGTGCACTGCGTCGTGGCTCCTCCACTCTGCCCCTCACTGCCGTTCGCTCATCCACTGAGCTTACTTTATTTACGTTTCTGTATGGAGGGAGTGCGGTCTGCAGCCTCTTCACCGCCCCAGGCGTTTGTACAGCTGCTCCTCGCCACTCCTCCACTCGCATCATCAGGCTTAGTCGGAGGTCCCCGTCGGGGTTTTCCACAACCTCCGACGACCTCTCTGCACTCTCGCCCTCGTTGTCGTCGTCTCTGGCGACGTTTCCCCTGGCGAAGTCGGCTTCCTCACTACCATCTGGATCGACCGATACCTCACCCGGCAGGGTTGTATCGCTGCTTGCAACATAGGCACTCCTGGCCCAATCGGGTTGTATCCTGCCTCCTCCGAGGTCATTACCCAGCACCATCTGCACATGCTCTAGGGGTAACTTAGGGGCTACAGCTACTATAGCTTTCTCGACTCCGCAGTCGGCAATCAGCTGTACTTCGTGAAGTGGCAACCTGTATTCCTCCCCCACACTGCGTATCCTCACCACTCCCACAGGTGAATCATTAAATTCCTTGGGGAGAATACTCCTGGTCACCATACTTATGTCAGCACCCGTATCTCGAAGCACGGCAACCTCCACTGGGTCTGACTTTCCAAACTTCACGTTGGCCCCGAAAACGAAGGGATGTTCACCCAACTTCATTTCCCAACCATTCACGTTGGGTCCACTATAATATGGGGTGTGAACTAACACTCTCTCCTCTTCCAACATTAATCCTACATTCCTTTGGTGCTCCTCACACTCGCGGGCATAATGTCCTCTCACGCCACAGTTGTAGCATCGGCTGCCTCTCCTGGGCGGCCACTCGCCAGTCACTCTGGCGGTACCACTTGCAGACGTCCCCTGGGTCCTCCTTGGACTCCCTGTCGTCGTGTCCGGGACTGCAGCACTCGCTCCCGAGTTAGGTCCACTGCTCACAGCTTGGGGCTTCCTCCCCGCGTCTCTTGAGCTCTTGAACCGCGTCACTTCATCGGGCACACTACTCATGGGAGAGTCCCCACTCGTCCTCGCTCCTCCTGAGCTCCTAAGGTTCCCTCCCGACCTGGGGTAAGGCGAGTGTCTGGGCGGCCCCTCCCTCCTGATATGTAGTGCCTCCTCCAGCATGTCGGCTCGATCCGCTGCAGCCTTCAGGTCCTTAATACCTGCTTCTCTCAACCTTACTTGCAACTCAGGATGGAGCACTGACATAAACTTCTCCATCACTATCAGTCGTTTGATATCATCCACCGACTCCGCTTCCTCCGCCTTCAACCATCGTAGGAATTTCCGTTCCATATGCCTGGCGGTCTCGGCGTAAGTCTTTCCCGACGCTCTTGTACACTCTCTGAACCGCTTCCGGTACATCTCCGGAGTCAGCCGGAATGAGTGGAGAACCGCATTCTTAATCGCGTCATAACTAGTACACTCCTCTAGGTCCAGCATGTTATAGGCTTCCCGGGCCTCACCAGTCAATCTGCCCTGGACCAGAGCAGCCCAATCATCTTCCGGCCACTCCTTCAGAGTTGCTATCCGTTCAAAGTGTTCGAAGAACGCCTCAGCTTCTTGTGGTTCGAACGTAGGTAAGTCACGTTCCCTTACCTTGAGGTCATCCCGCCGTGCAGGTAGTGAGGGCAGACCACGTTCAACGCGACGCAATTCGACTTCTTTCTTTGCCCTTATCTCCTCCAGTTGCAGTTGTCTATCTCCTTCTTCCCGCTGCAGCCGAGCTTCTCGCTCCTCTCGCTGCAGCTCAGCCGCACGTTCCTCTCGCTGCAGCTCAGCCGCACGTTCCTCTCGCTGCAGCTCAGCCGCACGTTCCTCTCGCTGCAGCTCAGCCGCACGTTCCTCTCGCTGCATTTGCGCTTCTCTCTCCTCTCGTCGCAGCTGGGCTTCCAGTTGCATCTTCATTATTTCCAGTTGCAGGCTCCTCTTACTACAGCTGGACCTTCCACTGCTCCCACGTTCACTGTGAATTCTCTCCACACTGGTAGGCGCTTGGGAAGGCCCTAGTCGGGACGGTTCACCTTGCGACGGCTCTCCTCGGGACGGTTCCTCTTGAGATGGCTCCTCTCCCGTCGCTTCCTCTCGAGCTGTGAGCTGTGCCATGATCTCTATCCTTCGCTCCACTACCTTAGTCGTCCTCAACCTGATCCCAAAGTGGTTTGCCACTTGTTGGAGCTGGGCCTTGGTACACTCTTCCAAAATTCTCTCGTCCCTTGCGTCAATAAATTTCTTTACTTTGTCTTCCTCCATCTCTATATCATCAAGCATACACGACAGCACAGACAAGTTAGTAGGCACTAATTTCACCGTTTCAGTCCCTTAGCTGGTTGAGTAACAGTACCACCGAATTCACTGGCCACACTGTCTTAGTAACCTGGCAACACTTGTCTTGAAATTTGGTCCACACTGTAGCTTGATCCACGCTTCCTGGCGAAGTTCCCAGTTCTTGGCTACTGGGGTTCGAATCCTGGCAAGGTCGCCAGTTCTCTTGTCACATGGGGGTGGGCGGTCCGGGGCTCTGCTAACACTTAACTGCTAGGGGCTCAAAAGGCCCAAATACTCAGCCCCTCCGACTCCCGGGATTCACCGGAGTCTCCTTGGTCACACAAGATAAGACCAACAATGCCCACCTCCGCAGGTCTTTGCTTCCACCACAAAGGGGTGCCACTGATTCACCCTGGAAGCCCTTCAGTCAAACACGGGGAAACTGCTGTTAACAGTTCCGGCCTAGACCCGTGGGGGAGTGAAGGAAGACTCAGGCTTACCTATAACCATAACCTCCCTGAGTCTTGCCTGCCAGACATAAAAAAGGTTGCAGGAACTCCTTTCCCGCCTGTCTTCTCTATCTTCCTCTTAGCAAGGTCGCTAGCTGGGTTATTATATCTGCACCCCAGCAATGCAGTTCAGTGGGTGTATTATATATCGTTTGTAGCCAGAAATGTATGCTCATAGAGAATTATCATAAATGGAGGCACACTCAAACACAGTAATAAAATGTGTGGATTTACTGATGCAAATTACATGAACGCACACACACAATCACAAGTAATACATGAA
Organism: Procambarus clarkii; assembly: GCF_040958095.1. Taxonomy (NCBI): domain Eukaryota; kingdom Metazoa; phylum Arthropoda; class Malacostraca; order Decapoda; family Cambaridae; genus Procambarus; species Procambarus clarkii. Next base: position 49,145,162 of record NC_091155.1, read on the forward strand.
TATGGAATATGGATAATGAGCCTGGAGATCGTCAGCCTCTTCTTCCACGACCATCCAACACTCCTTCAACTGGGCAGGAAGACAGGAGTCTCACACTCTCACAGGAGGGCCTCTTCACCACGTCGGCACCTCTTCTTCACTGTCCTGCCATCCATACACACTGTCCTCTCTGACAGTCCTGGACACAAGCTGCCTTGCAGCCTATTCTACTATTAAAGTAATAAAGTCTTGCTGCCACATACACAAGTAAATATTGTGGCCTAACTAGCCTACTCATACAAGGGGTAATGGGAGGGAAAAATGATCTACCTTACACTCCTGGCTCACGACGCCTGTCCCTCGATGGTGTGAGGTTCCCACGCTTCCTTGGGTCGATCCTCGACGATCCAGGACGTTCCACAGGTCCTCAGGTGTCGTGAAGCCTTCGCGTCGTCGCCGTTCCAATCCCTGAGATTCAGCTGCCCCAATCCTGGTTCAACGATGGGCGCTGAGCTAATCACTATTTTTCCCCACACTCGCCTCTCCCACAGGGCGTCGCTCCTTGTCCTAGGCACGGTGTCGTCCTTCCAAGATTCTCAGTGGATGTGACCCCAGTCACAGCTGGGCTTGCTCGCCCCACCTTCCAGACCTCTACGTCCAGCCAGCGGCGCCGCCCAGCGTCGTCGCCGACTATTTTCCAAGTTTGGCACTTCTCTGCTCACTGAACTTGGTTCCTCTTTGGCTTCCCAGAAGCGCAGGGTCTCCAATAACTGTGATGGGCAGCGAAGGCCAGCTCAATCCACTGAACAAGGCTTGCAGAGCCTCCAATCCTTGAGAGCAGACCGAGGCGCGTCCTGTCGCTTCCACGGTCAGTACAACTCTGACGTTGGCGCCGCCCGGGGCACTCGGTGACGTCATGGCGGGCCCTGATTTGTCGCCCGCGACCTACGTCGGCCAATCCGCGATCGGCTTGTCTCCCTTCCAAAAGGTCATATCTGCCGTAGGGGATACTGTTTCATTTTATAACAGGGCGCCAATTTTCCTTTATTTACAACTTATAATATAACCTCCTTCCATTAAATGGCAGCCAGTCTGGTCGCCACATATGTCATTAGACTCCCTGAACCTCAGAGAATCAGTAGGGAGAGCTGATATGACTCTTTAAGCCGGCAAATGGAAGAAATAGGAGAGGGCACCGTAACAAGGCAGAGACAGCGGTACCAAGGCGCACCCGAAAGGAACGACGAGAGAAGAAGCTGCGAAGAAAGAGAGGGAGATGACCACGAAGGCCAAACGAATGAAGTTGAGATAGAATATGATATCGCCAAGTGGTGTCGTAAGCCTTTTCCAGGTCAAAAAGGACGGCAACAACGGAGGTCTTCGCAGCAAAAGCAGTACGAATATAGACCTCCAAGTTCACCAGGACATCTGTCGTGCTGCGGCACTTGCGGAAACCAAATTGAGAAGGGGAGAGGAGGTGATGGTGTTCCAGGAACCACATCAGACGAACGTTAACCATACGTTCAAAGAGTTTGCAGACACAACTTGTGAGGGCAATAGGGCGAAAGTCTTTAGGGGAAGTACCCAGAGACCCTGGTTTGCGAACAGGGAGGACAACGGCATCGAGCCAGTCCTCAGGGACTGACGACGACTCCCAGATCCGATTTTACAGACTCAGTAAATACTGAGACGTGCTCGGAGGAAGATGGCAAAGCATCTCATTATGAACACCATTGGAGCCCGCCGCCGTAGAACCGCAGAGGGCCAGGGCAGAACGAAGTTCAGAGAGAGAGAGAAGGGATCATTATAAGGAAGCTGAAGACGAGTGCAGAAATCTAAAGGACGAGACTCAAGGACAGGTTTACGAAGAAGGAAAGATTGGGGAAGATGAAGACCAGAGCTAACAGAAGAAAAGTGGGAACTCAGTTCGGAAGCGACCTGCAACGGGTCCACCAGAAGAGTATCATGGAGGTGAAGGACCGGTGAAACATAGGGAATGAACTTACCCGCTATCTTGCGGATACGCTTCCAGATCTGGGGCAGAGGAGTTTCGGACGTAATTGTTGTTACGGACCCGGATCCGACGTCCGAGCACGGAGCAGTGACGACCACGCCATCTGTGGGTCAGCTCCCGAAACCCCCTCCAAATGGACGACGACACCTGGCAAGGACGAGGTGTACCGGCCACAAGGGCCAGTTTCCAGTCCTGTTCAACTCACAACACCGCCGCTGCTGACCTCTTGTGAGGTGGTGCCCAGACGACAGCGCCATCTATGGAGTGGATATGTCGGGCGTTTGTGTCTGAGCCCGTAAGTGAGGTGCTTTAGTGTGTCCCTGTTATTGATGACGTGTCTGCTTACAGAGTCGACCTGGGACTGCTGTAAGGGATGTTGAGTCAGTCTACCCAAGGCAGCCGTCCCCATACCTTGTGCTTTGCTGCAGCAGCTGTGAGTCATCTCCTGGAGGAACACTGTGGTGTTACCCTGCCTGTGAAGCGGCAGTGAAGGATTGTCGTACCCGGGACTGACTGCTGGAGACTATTAACCACTGGGGTATTGTAGACAGGAGAATGATCTGTGGTATCACACGAGGCTCCTGACTAGGGCGCTACCCTAGTATCGCTCGTGGAGTGGCCTGACCAGCGTTGCTGATCCGGAACCTGCCAGCTGTGTTGCTGGACTTGTGGTTGATGGCCTCCACGGCGGTGCCGCCAGTGGAACTGTGTTTTGGCGGGCCTGTGGCCGGGGTAGACTCAGCTTCTCAAAGGATTCGTTGTGAGGCCACGAAAGCACCGAGAGCTTGGATCCAGAGTCTTCAGGAGAAGACGATTGTATAAATAATTCCCCTGTACAGTGTTAATACCCCTCCCCCCGTGTAATCTTTTTATATATTATTTATTGGTGATGGAAATAATTATAGTATTAAGTTCTTGACTTTATTTCCCTTCCCCTTTAAGTTACTTGCATCACGGATCTCATCCCTTGAAAGCCACTACTGGCTTGGGGCCGGATACCCTTCCTCTAATAACATCAGAGTACGAACCCAGTTGCGACCCGAGAGGGCCGTAACATAATTGGCATCCCCAGCGGGATCCGACCCCTTGTTAAGTATGTTTGACAGGGGTGGTGAAGTGGCGTAATCCCTGTATATAATTCCGCCTGTGTGTGACGATTGGGACGTTATACGTCCTGTGCGGTGCTCAAGAGTGACTAAGTGCGATATTGTGCAGTGCGGTGCTCGCTGTGATTAAGCGATTCAGTGCAATATTGTGTAGTGCGGTGCTCGTCGTGATTCAGTGCAATATTGTAGAGCGAAGTGTTCGCTGTGATTCAGTGCAATATTGTGTAGTGCGGTGCCCGAAGTAATTACGTGCAATATTGGCAAGTGAGGCGCCAGGTGCGATAAAGTGTAATATTGACGTAGAACAGTGCTCGGTGCATTAAGTGTTAAAGTTGAGCGGTGTGTTAAGTGCTAAGTTTTCCGGCTGTGACAATGGCAGAAAAGGCTACCATCGATGATCTGGACGAGGTTCAGGCTTTTCTGAACAGAGAGGACTGTCTTGCCAGATTAAAATATCTGAGCAAACCGGAACTTGTGCTAGTGAGCGCCTACCTGGAGATCAAGATCCGTGGCAGTGATTCCCGTGTGGAGATCTTGTCCAAGGTTCACCGGCATTTGAAAGGCAGAGAAACAGGAAGGCGAGACTCCTAGTATTAAGGAAGGTGAGGAAATAGCTTCCACTGAACAGGAAGGTAAGAACAGTGATGAGAGTGAACTAAATATAAGTGTGCTCACTGTGAAGATGCGTGAACTAGAGATCCATCGTGAAATAGAATGGAAAAAGCTAGAAATCGCTAAGAGAGAGAAGAGGAAGCGAGAAAGAGAGAAGACAAGAAATTAGAAATGGAAAGAGAGAGATTAGGAAAGGAATTAGAGATGAGGCGTTTAGAATTAGAAGAAAGGAAGGCAGAAAGAGAAAGAGAAGAGAATCGAGAAAGAGAGAGAGAAGAACGAGAAAGAGAGAGAGAAGAGCGAGAAAGGGAAGAGAAACAGCGAGAGAGAGAAGAAAAGGAAAGACAGAGACAACATGAACTAGAAGTATTACGATTAGGCGGTGGTCGAGGCCAACAACGGAAACCAGTAGTTTCGATCCGGTAAGAAACATCAAAATGGTCCCCAAATTCCATGAGAAATAAGTGTCAAAGTTCTTTGCAGCCTTCGAGAAAGTCGCTGCCTCTTTGGAGTGGCCAAGGGAGAATTGGGCCATCATGATACAATCAGTCTTGACTAGGAAGGCCCAAATCGCCTACTCCACGTTATCCCTTGACGACTCCGGCGATTATGACTAGGTGAAGAAGGTTGTGCTCATGGCGTACCAATTGGTACCTGAGGCGTACAGGCAGAAGTTCAGAAACCTGAAAAAGACCTCAGAGCACACTTTCACCGAATTCGCCACCATCAAGGAGCGACTTTTCCAGGAATGGTGTGCCTCTCGGAAGGTGGAGACCAAAGAAGACCTCGAGCAGCTCATACTGCTAGAGGACTTCAAGGATTGTTTGTCTGGAGACCTGAAGACGTACTTAGAGGAACAGCAGGTGGAGACCTTGAGTGCGGCAGCCACCATGGCTGAAGAGTATATCCTGACGCATAGGCCTTCTGCTAAGTACGTCCCAAGGCATTACCAACGCCGGTTTGATAAACCTCAGGACGAAGAGGAGACCCCCGTCCCACGAAGCGCTAAGAAGACGCCCCCAAGTAGCCGTCGAAGGACCAGTCCTAGCAGTCCGAAACACCGGAGTTCGAGGAGGAATATGGTGTGCTGGACTTGTGGGCAGAAAGGGCATGTAGCTGCTATGTGCCGAGGCAGAAGAGGTGGCGGCGCACGAAGGGAGGTGATGTTGATGAGCTGTGTAACATCACCAGCAGGAAACCAGTCTACGATTACGCAGGAAGAACCCAGATTGTTTTCCCCTCACACTTCAGGCGGGTATGTATCGAGTGATCATTCTGGTAGATCTGTTGTAGTGCTCAGAGATAGTGGAGCAGCCCAGTCCGTGATCGTGAGAAGCTCGTTACCCGAGGGAGTAAGTGTGGACGGGAGACAACAGGTTGTCCTGTTTGGGTTTCCTAGGACGCAGTACATCGCCCCCTTAGTGCCAGTACATCTCGACTCGCCTTACTTCAGCAGCACATGTGCGTTGGCAGTAGTCGATATCCTCCCTATAGCAGGGATTGACGTGGTACTAGCCAACGACTTGGTATCGGATTGGAGCACCAATCATCCCAAGATCGCGGACGAGTCGGCCGGAACAGCAAGGTCTGAGGTAACGACAGGCAGTGGTAATGTCCAGGTAAAGACAGACCCGGATTTAGGTATGTTTAATCCTTCCTCTCGCCTACAGATTGACGACAGAGTCTACAATATTCTAGCAGTGTCTCCTGATTCTCTCGACAAGGAACATGAGGTTACGATGGCAGAAGTACCTGAGCAAGAAGAGAGGCCTTGTGTGCAAGCACCCACGGATACCAACGAGTCTGGAGCGAAGGCGGATGTGTACTTGCGGTATGGCAAGATACAGCGTTCATTGAACCGGCCAGAGATTCCCCAGACGTCAGAGGTATGTGAGGTGTGTTCGAAAGGTCTAGAGCCCTCTTCAGTCCAAACCAGGCTAGTGGATATTGCCGGCTATGGACATAACAAGCTCATGAAACTTGTCCCTAAGGTAGCCAAATGTTTCTTAGCGGTGTTTTGTTGTATTCTTATGTGTGTTCTCAGTAAGGATCAGTGGACGACCCGAAGGATGATGGCTCCCTTGAACATCGTGAAGAGGTCCCAGGGATTAGAGACGTGCACTGTGAGTGTTGCAGTCGAAGAAGGGACCTGGAAGGTAATGGTAGATACAGGAGGTACGAGATATGATAATGTAAGTGACTGTTTCCGACAGGTTGACACCCCCCGCGTGATTGCTGAGCCTCAATGCAGCGTTATACGGAACGTTGGTCGACCTGACGGTGGCAGAGCGAATGCCATCTTCAATGTACTAACAGCCCTGTTGGGACTAGGTGTGGACCTAGTAGAGGAATATGCTGTAAGTACTGTTTTACCCGCTGTCGCTGTCACTCTAAATTATCAAACCCCTGTATTCCAGGTGCCCGTCTCCCTGAAGGACTACCGGACCGGTACTAGAAATACCGTCTGGAACCAGCCATCATCGGTGCCCGACACAGGGAAGTGTCGAGTCGCCCCACATCGTGTCAACACCGATCCTTACTCGAGGGGTGTAAGATGATGCCCCTGCTTGGCATCGCAGTGGAAGTGTGGAAGACTACTTCAGACAGCTCATCGTCCTCCACCTGCAAGTTTCCTTCATGCCAGAGTTGCCCAGTAGGACAGTTCTGTGGACGAGACAGCCTCACCGTGCCAGTTTACAGTATAAGTGAGTCCATTTGGAGTTGTGTCCCCGTAATAATTTGGTTTGTGTTTTTCTTTCTAGAAACCCAAACCAAATTCTTTTTGTGGGGAGGTGTTACGGACCCGGATCCGACGTCCGAGCACGGAGCAGTGACGACCACGCCATCTGTGGGTCAGCTCCCGAAACCCCCTCCAAATGGACGACGACACCTGGCAAGGACGAGGTGTACCGGCCACAAGGGCCAGTTTCCAGTCCTGTTCAACTCACAACACCGCCGCTGCTGACCTCTTGTGAGGTGGTGCCCAGACGACAGCGCCATCTATGGAGTGGATATGTCGGGCGTTTGTGTCTGAGCCCGTAAGTGAGGTGCTTTAGTGTGTCCCTGTTATTGATGATGTGTCTGCTTACAGAGTCGACCTGGGACTGCTGTAAGGGATGTTGAGTCAGTCTACCCAAGGCAGCCGTCCCCATACCTTGTGCTTTGCTGCAGCAGCTGTGAGTCGTCTCCCGGAGGAACACTGTGGTGTTACCCTGCCTGTGAAGCGGCAGTGAAGGATTGTCGTACCCGGGACCGACTGCTGGAGACGATTAACCACTGGGGTATTGTAGACAAGAGAGTGATCTGTGGTATCACACGAGGCTCCTGACTAGGGCGCTACCCTAGTATCGCTCGTGGAGTGGCCTGACCAGCGTTGCTGATCCGGAACCTGCCAGCTGTGTTGCTGGATTGTGGTGACGGCCTCCACGGCGGTGCCCCCAGTGGAACTGTGTTTTGGCTGGCCTGTGGCCGGGGTAGACTCAGCTTCTCAAAGGATTCGTTGTGAGGCCACGAAAGCACCGAGAGCTTGGATCCAGAGTCTTCAGGAGAAGACGATTGTGTAAATAATTCCCCTGTACAGTGTTAATACCCCTCCCCCGTGTAATCTTTTTATATATTATTTATTGGTGATGGAAATAATTATAGTATTAAGTTCTTGACTTTATTTCCCTTCCCCTTTAAGTTACTTGCGTCACGGATCTCATCCCTTGAAAGCCACTACTGGCTTGGGGCCGGATACCCTTCCTCTAATAACATCAGAGTACGAACCCAGTTGCGACCCGAGAGGGGTAACAATTATTGAGACATAAGATGTCCAACATTCACGTTTAGCCGTACGGATGGCCCTACGGGCAACCGCATTCGCTTTCCGAAAGAAAAGAAAAGAATCGGCCTTCTGCCGACGTGGTGCCTCTTCCAGGCTGCACGCTTACAGCAGACAGCCCAAGCACAATCGCATTCCACCAGGGAACGCACTTCCGCGGTCCCTGAGAGGAAGAGCGAGGAATAGAGCGGAGGGCAGCGTTTAAGACAGTGTCATGAAAAAGGAGGAGAGCACGAGGGAGAGGCATAAGGGAGAGAGCAGCACTGAGGGTAAATAGGTTCCAGTCCGCCTTAGCAAACTGCCACTTAGGGAAGGAGAGGGAAGGGCGAAAAGAGAAAAAGGAAACAAGGATGGGGAAATGGTCACTGCCATGGAGGTCATCAAGAACCTGCCACGTGAAATCTAAGTAAAGAGAAGAAGAGCAGAGAGAAAGATCAAGACAGGAAAGGGTGCGAGTCCGAGAGTCCAAGTGAGTGGGCTCACCAGAATTCAGAAGAGACAGGGAAGAAGAGAGGATAAACGGCTCAAAAGGCGACCTCGGGTATTTGTCAGAACATCACCCCAAAGAGAATGACGACAATTGAAATCACCCAGCAGGAGCACAGGCTCCGGCAAGGAGTCCAGGAGGTGTTTCAAATCAGGAAGAGAAAGCAGGACACTCGGGGAGATAAATGGAACAAACTGTGTACTATTTCCCCACAAAGATACGAGCAGCAGAACAATGGAGAGGCGAAGGAAAAACTAAGGGGACAAAGGGAACATTAGCACGAATCAAGAGAGCAGAAGAATTAGGAGCCCCAGCAACGGATGGGGGGGAGAAAGGAATAGACACGAAAACGACCAGGACGAGCACCAAGCATCGGCTCCTGGAGACAGACACAAAGGGGCGAAAACGCGAAATTAGAAGTTGGAGTTCAAGGAAATTGGCGTAAAAACCTCGAACGTTCCATTGAAGAATAGACATCGACGAGAAGAGAAAGGACAAGAACAGAGAACAAGGAAGAAACAAAGGCGAAAGAGCAACAGAGCACGTTATAGAATATCAGGGTCGGGATCAGGGTCAGCAAAGTAAGGGTTAGGGGGCATGGGTAAACTGAGCAAAGACGGAGGGAAGGAAGCGGGAGAACAGCCTAGAGGTGGGCGGGCAGGGTCCGGAAGAGGAGGAGACAACGGAGAGGAGCAGTCAAGGACAGCAGCAGGAAGAGGGGAGCGCACCTCAGCAAGGGCAGCAACCAAGAGGAAAGCGGGGGCCAAAGAAACCTCCATAGCAGGAACAGGGGGCGCAACCACTGAAATGGGAGGGGAAGGAGCAATAGAGCCAGTAGTAGGGGCCGAGGAAGAAAGCGAAGCCGTCTTACCCGCCGGGGAGGAGGAAGGAGAGGAGCCAGGCTTACGCTTCTGATGCAAAGAGACCGGTGTCCCAGCAACTACGTACTGGGCAACGGATTCCAGCGTCTCAACAGGAGAAGCTGAACGAGAGCACACACGACGGCCGTTAGGAGAGCGATGGACATCCGCTTGCACCGACAGGCAGCGGGGAGAGTCAATAGATGGAAGAGAAGGATCGGAGGGAGACGAGGAAGAAGACACAGGACACATGACAGACCGGGTAGAAAGAAGGGGAACCCCAGACAGAGGACCAGGAGGGGGACCCTTCGGGACAGAACTCAAAGGAACAGAGGAGGGGGCAGTGGGCGCATCAGGGACCAAGGCCCTAAAACGGTTGAGTCTGAGGAAGGTGGGAAGGACGAGGAGAGGAAGAGCGCAACACACGAGCATAAGAGACGTTAACATAAGGCGGGAGCCGGCGAACCTGGCGCCTCGCCTCGGGAAAAGATAAACGCTCCCGATGCTTCAAGTTGAGGACGGCTGCCTCAAGTTTGTAATGGATACAGGCACAGGAGAAGGTAGGATGGGCCTCACCACAGTTGAGGCAGCGAGCTTGGGGAGAAGTGCACTCCGACTTAGAGTGACCTTCATCCCCACACAAAGGACAGGGAGAGACAGTCCCAGAGCAGCGGAGGGCACCATGCCCAAACCTCCAGCACTTGTTACAAAGCCGAGGAGAAGGAATATACTCCTGGACAGAGCACTTGGCACCATCAAGAATGAGAGGATGGATGGGTCCTACCATCAAAGGTGACCTTCACAACTCGAAGGGGTTGACGGCGACGACCACGAGGGGGACGAGTAAACGAGTCTACCTGGAGGTCAGAATGGCCCTGGGCATCAAGGATATGTCGAATATCGTCGTGGCAGTCTCGCAGATCTCGAACACCGGTCGCAACATGGGGCAGGAGGAGAATAGTGCCAACACTGGCGTTCAACTGAACGCTCTTTGAGACCCAAACAGGGATCTCGCCAAGGCAGGATAAGGTAGCCAAGCGGGAAGCTGCAACCTGAGAAGGAGCAGCAACAGCACGTGTACCGAGACGAGTGGGGTTGAAAGTAACGGAGGCATCCACGGAATCAACGAGATGCCGATGGAGGGAGAAATTGTGAAGCGGCGCAGAATCAAGAGGGAGGAGATCAAAGTACTTGGCCCACGAAGAAGGACCAAATAAGGTCTGATACGCATCAGTACAGGAAGGAAACGAGCGAGTGCGGCCGTGGCGCCGACGGCGTTGAAAACCCCCAGAGAGAGAGGGGTCAAAAGGCGCAGTAGTCACAACGAGAGACTTAGCCGCACCAGGGACGAAGTGGTCACCACTGGGGGCGTGAGGCTCGACCCAACCACAGAGGAGGGAGGGGAGCTGGGGGAAGAATTCAGGACGGTCAAAGGAGGAGCAAGGTCGGGGCCCAATGCAGCGGGGGCTACAGAGCCCGGTCTTCCAATACAGGCCGACTTGGGGGCTTTCGCCCACCCCACGAGCCTGAGAGGGTACAACAGAAACATTTAACGACAGAGACGTAGAGAAAGAAATTCATCCACGAATGTGCCTCCATACCCACCATGGAGCCACAATTAGAGGCAGGACACCCAACAGGAAGGTATTGCCGATCATGCCGGGGCCCCCTAGGGGTGCGTCGTGAGTATACGCCCCACAAACGCCACCTTAAGAACCGTCAGTCCATCGAGATCGGGTTCAGCGACGAAATGGGGATTGACAATAAAAGGTTCCCCTCGCTCGAGACGTTGGGTACTACAGTTCTACGGTGCAAGAGTATGCCTCCTCAAGCACCCGATCGTCAAAATAGAAGAAGTCCAAAGGAAGAACAAAAACAAAGCAGAAGGTCGGCAGGAAAAGACAAACAGATAGGAGAAGAGGGGGAGAAAAACGAAACAAAAGGAAAAGGAAAAGCTATCCGGCACAATT